>NC_064921.1:143723639-144027111 GCF_023897955.1 Schistocerca gregaria
TTCGTTTCCCCCTCCCCTCCTGAGTGTTTACCTTTTTCTGTCAAGCAGTCTACAAACTTGATAACAGAACGTGAATCGCGCAAAGTGCTTGGGTATCAGTAATAGTATTGCTACAACTATTTTTAAAATTTAATAAAAAGAGCTTCGAACGAATTTAGGTAAAGTAAAGCTGACATCAAATCGACGTATGGTTTAGTAAGAGTATTGAATAGTAAGTGGTAGGAAATTAAATTTTTTTGTAAAAACTCGTTAAATTGACACAGGCAAAGTCAAGTCTTGCCAGAGACAGAAGTAGAAGTAAGAATTAAGCCGATATGTTGCAAGTGGTTCAGGCCCTCGACACAATATGGCAACATTTGCTGAGTGAGCACATGCATCCAGCAGAAGGAAGACTGTCACACAAAACCAAAGAAAGTGAGACAAACATTTTCATTAGCTCGTAAAATACGGCGCAATAAAATCTATATCTTATGTAAAAGCATGTAGCAGGGAACTGGCACAGCAGTGAAAAGCCTATTAAGTAAATATAGTAGAATAAGGAGGACATATGCAGCCATTATGAACTGAGCCTCACGTCATAGCCTTTAAATACTCTAGCTTTGCAGCACGCGAGTTAATCATTGGGATCGATGGTATACACAGTAATAGCACTCGATTCCATGATAACAACACTGTAGTGAATTTATGTCCTAGATGCTCCAGCATAGTCTGTGAACTGTGTACTTGAGAGGATCACTGCAACTGGTGAGTTTCATGCTCCTCACTGCTAGCCCTCTACTGATAGAGCTGCTGACTGTTTCCAACAACACCACATCGCAGGGTGCTGCAAGTATTGAATTTCAATGCGGTAGCCATCAACAGGGCTACTTGGTGGCAACATTCCCATTCAACACTCAAGTGCCTTCAGGTGCTGAGACCTACCAGGCAGTAAGGAGCTCAACCGAGCACACGACTATCGACGGAGGTACATCACGAATGGGCCATATAGAATTTGGAGTAGGACAAAGGACACTCTGGCAGTCAGCACAAGATTACTTCACGTTGGGCAACAGCCGCCCCAATTCACCGGCAACCTGCCACGGCACCAAGGTCGCAAACATCTTCTCATGGGCGTCCATTCGCTGTGCTGGCTGGACCAATGTCGAATAGAACCCAACACGTAACTGAATTAACAACAATCGAGGATGGTGTAGTAGAACGACGCCTTGTAAATATTGTTAATAAATGAACTCTAATAGTGTGTAGGACGTTTCACAGTTTCCCAACAACTACCCCGACTTCACGCGGAGGTGTCTCCTCTCGGCCCTCCGTAAATTGGCGAAGAAAGTGTGCACTCTGACGTCATTATCAGAGAATTTGGCATCGGAAGTTTTCGATTCCAACATCTTCAGTTCGGAGGCAGTGGTGTGCATCTACAATGTTCACACATCGCATTAGTAACCACAACGTGGTAAGCACAAAAGGTATTTTTCTCTCTCTGTTGTTGTGATATGGCAGAGTTAAGGCGTACTGATCAGATTTCCATGGCCAAAGCACCTTTCCTGATACCAGAATTCAGAGGAAATTGTAAACAGGCGCATTGGTACCGGTGAGATGTACAATTTGTAATTTAGCGGATCATAGTGAACTAAGTTTGTGCCAGCGAATTCGTATGCCTGTAGAGAGTTTGGTCATGCAGCACATGAGTGTAGTGAGTGTCGTTGGGCGATGATCAAGCAAAAGAAGAAGCTAACTCTAGTTTCACGCTTTGTAAGTCACAGTTTTCTTGTTTGGTATATGTTGCTCTGACGTAAATATTTTCAGTATAAATATAAAATAGTAGTGAATTCCGCAAGGATGCTAGAAACAAGGTCAGCTACTGCTAATGATAGTATAACCACTGTGATGGAGCAAGTGTCTCAATTATTAGAGGAAAATGCTGAACAGAAGTTACGCCATGAGGAAGTGATGGCTGGATCAGAGTCTTTGCTCGCTGCGCAGAAGCCACAATAGGTTTGGAATGCATTTAAATTGCCAGTAGCAGCGCCTCACTTTCCAGGAGATCCATCAGTAGCTAACTTAATCAAACACTTCTCCGACAGAACACCGAGGGCATAACGGTATTCATTAATGCTGTATTAGCTGCAGCTGGAATTAGTCATTGGTAAGATGAAATTACTCTGCGGGTGGCCAGTTTACGCCTTAAGGGTAACGCTAAGACATCGTGATGTGTCACGAAATGCTGAATAAGGGAAGAACGTTCGAACAATTAGCGGAAGGTTTGCGTCAGAGATATCGTAAGCAGAAGAGTGCTAGGTTTTTTAGAGAGTAATTGAGTGGGCTGACAGAAGAGTCAAGTGAGTCTGTGGAGACTTTTTCGGACAGTCCGTAAAGTAAATGCACAAACATACGAGTTGATAGAGAATCCAGAAGCCGATCGCGTCAAACTCAGGGAGGCAGAGAACAGAGCTGCCTATGTGTTCTTGGTAGGAATTCCTGCTTAGTTTTCGCGAAGAGTCTGAACGGAAAATGCAGATTTGGCTACAGCATTACGCGTTGCCTCGTATTTGCAGGAAATAGATATTGCTAAGCGAATACGCAATGAAAAGTGAATATTCGCTTTTTATGGAAAGAAAGGGTATTTGACGGAGCAATGAAATCAAACGCAATGTTACTGAAGTGGGCGTTTTGACCACAAGGCAAACGAATGTGACCACAAGCAAAGGAAAGTGGGAATGGAAAGCAGGGTAGCGGGAATATGCAGTGGAGAACGTTAAATATAAACGGCTGTGTTTTATCCGTCGTAAAACATTCCCAGTGAGTCAGACTGTTGCAGACGCTAATTAAGAGACGGGTTGTTGTTTTACGAGCTTAGTAAATGGTAACGAATGTAAATTTTGGTCGATTGCGGTGCACATGTATCTGTGAGGCTTTCGATTATTTTTTTATATTATCTATGGGCCAGATCCCCTTATTAGACTTATTCTCATGGCCATTTCGTATTTCATTCTGCATTACTTAAAAATAGAAGGGCTTATTTCTGACTACCTGTGAGTGTAGTCTATCCTTCTTGTCAAACCATACAAGTTTTCATGGTATGGTAGTGTTTGTCGTATATGGAATGTTGTCCCTTTATCACTCTAAATGCCCAAGGATATGAGCACATTTTGCAGCACTGTGTACTGCTTATTGTTGATGGGCAGTTCGGAGACGGTAACACTGACAGCATGGGAATGCACTCCTCATAAATAGCAAAAAATGGTTCAAATGGCTCTGAGCACTATGGGACTTAACATCTGTGGTCATCAGTCCCCTATAACTTAGAACTACTTAAACCTAATTAACCTAAGGACATCACAAACATCCATGCCCGAGGCAGGATTCGAACCTGCGACCGTAGCGGTCGCGCGGTTCCAGACTGAAGCGCCTAGAACCGCTCGGCCACCCAGGCCGGCCATAACTAGCACCTACGACGCAATGATTTATGGAGAATAACATTCCCAGATCGTTTGGTATGAGTTAGAGAACATACGCTTCATTTCAGACCCCGGTGTTACGGTTACGGTTGTTCGTGAAGACTGGGTTACCATTCCTCCACACACATTCAGACGTCTCATTCGAAGTGTCCCCACAACTTTCAATCCGTCTTAAAAGCGAAGGGTGGACACACAACATATCAGTATCTACTAATAAATGTCCAAATGCTTTTGACTACATAGTGTAGCAATGCCATCATGTTGTAACAGGTACCTATTGCATACACTGTATCCTGCTTAATTGAGAGCGTGTACAGTAAGAACCTTTCATTGTACAGCGGAATATGCCCTGTTTTGAAACTTTCTGGCTCAGTCCTACGTGAATCGAACCCAGAAGTTTTGTGTTCTGCGGACAATGCCCTCACCGACTCAGCTATCCAGACACGACTCACGGTTTGTCCACACAGCTTTACTCCAGTCAGTACCCTTCACCTACCTTCCAAACTTCATAGAAATCTGGGCAACCTATCACTGTGGTACATGTTTCCCCAGAACTAATAATTTCTCCGAGTTTCTAGGTAAACCCCACTTGAACCGACTTTCCCAAGTACCTGAAGGCGTCTAGGACCTAACACTGGGGTTGTATAGGTTGTGCTTATAGCACTCTTGTACCATGGGAATATCAGTATATCTGTACGCATTTAGTGGATCTGTATTTATTATAGCCTTTGATACTACCAGCAGTAATGTTACCGTTCTGAAAATAAATTTTGTCACTCACACCAGCTCGTACGAGAGTGATAACTCCCTTTCTGATACTAGGATGTTATTAGCTTGTCCCCTCCGTTGTGTATCAGCATTAAACGCCTCTCTTTCCATACCGGTTACGTGCAACTTTTCACGCACAGTCCGATAAACAGAAACGTTGGCCTGCAGTTGCAACCCAACAAACCCCGCCAAGGTGAGCAACACGTGATAACAGGGAAAGCAACTATCATATCGAGTAAGTGGTCTTGGTATATAGACGACAGAATGGGCCAAGAACAAGCAGTTTCCAAGACGACTTCTTCCAGATCAGGGTGAGTTAACAATGCAGTTTCTCATCACAGGCTCCCAACAGGCCTAGACTCTCCAACACCGCGGGAATGCCAATTTAAAAATAAAAAAATATATTCGGGCTTCGAACAAAAAGTGGTCCGGTTAAAGTAAAACCCAACTTCTAATCGTTGAAAATATTGAACAAATATATGCTGTGAGATTATAGTGTTTCCTACCGGAGATGTCGAAATAGTTTAGAGCGGGTATCTCGTCGGATGCGAAAGATGAAAGGCTCTCCTGAACACCTGGTAGTAGCATGCCGACACATTGTCAAAGTATCAAGTCATTTTGGCACTTTAATACCTTAAACTTCATTCTTACCACGTGATGCAGTCTCCATTGTAGTTAACTGATCTAAATTTTTATTTTTCGAGACTCTATGTGCATTTTGTAACTATGGCTCAGGTTATAATCAAATTTATTTCTACATGAATACTCCTTGAACCACGGCACAGTGCATGACGCAGGATACACCGAACCAGTATTATCGACTTTCTTTCCTCTTCCTTTCGCGTATTGAGCGGGAAAAAATGACTCTGTACAACTCTGTACGCACCCTGATTCCTTTCCCCTAATCTCATGAACTCCACGCGAGATAGCAATGGTGGCAGCTTGATGGTCGCACATGCTACTCGAAGTGTTAAGCGAGAACTTCGTCGTCTTTCTCCCAAGGATTGCCATTTGAGTTCTCCTAGCGCTTCTGTTACACTGTGGTATAGGCTATACCGATCTTCTACGGTCTCTGAAATTCTTTCCTGCTTACCAACGTGCTTACTTGATAAGGACACGAAATGATGGAACAATAGTGAACTAACATCTTGCAATTATTTTACAGATGGATTGCATTCTCCCAAAATCCTTCCATTCGCTTTCTCTATTGGAGCCAATACGTGTCGTGTTTAACGCATTCAGCACTAATCAGATACTATAGCGTTATTTCTCTTTGTTGTAGGCGTTGTTTTACATTTATCCACATTTAAATAGAGGTTCCATTCATTACACAAAATGGAAATTTTGTCCTATAATTCATTTAGAAGTGCACACTTCCTGTAATGATACTGAGAAGAACAAATCTACGAAAAATGATAAATCTGTATAATTTTCTTCATTCAAAAAACTGTGAGTTACAGATAAGAACGTCGCGTACTAATTTATCCTCTTTGTAATGCGTCACGTATCATCAACGGCGCTGGTATAATGAAACCCCGCAGTGAACTTCAGACTGTGATTTCTGCAGTACGCAGCGCTCAGTGACACTTCTAGACTTCGACAAACAGAAGGTACCATGTGAATATCCTTTTCGATCAAGCTTCACAATTTAAAATGGCTTCACACAAGTTATAGTATACAATGAAGATTAAGTTTTAACGTATCGTCGATGACGTGGTCATCAGAGACGATGCACATGCTCAGATAGAGGGAAAAATGAGAAAGAGAATCGCTTGTATTTTTTTAAAAGGAACCAATCCGGAAAAAGCTTAAGACGATTTAGACTGGCCTTACAGCGTTTGAATAACCCAACGTTCCGAACAGGAACTCTGTGTGCTAATCCCTGCACAGCCTCATAGACATGTGCACTTGCTATCCTAACATGTTGATGAATCAACGTACGCCGTTAGAAACTTTCTCATCTATAGAGCTAATGTACATCTGCGTCATCCCGACTTTCGTAGAGGCCTATTCTTCAGGCGCAGTTTTCTTCGTGCTATGTACGTTGGGTCGGTTTTGTCAATTCCACTTTTTTCCTTTATCTAAGACGCATGTTAATTTCACTGTTAAGTTTTCCAACTGACGACTTCTATGATAATTATCCTGTTGCTTCTAGAACCAGTGGAATACAATGTTTGATAATACGCTGAATCCTGGTTTCTTCTCACAGAATCTTTCGTTCAGTAATATTTTGTCCATTTCAAAGTACTGCTTCCAGCATAAAGCGCCAGTAAAAAGTACCTCAACTTTTTTCTTTATGTGTCTTATTAAGTCTCGGCTAAACTCCTCCTTTTATTGTTCTTTCCAATTTACAGAATGCAATGAAGTCACAAAGCAGCCACTTTCGTCGAATACGCTGGATTACAAATCACGACCTTTTTTTTTTTTTTTTTGCAAAAAGTAACAAACACACAAAATTATTTTTTTAGACACACATATGGGTATTTTCTTCGGATTGCATCATAGCACAATTTTTATGTTAACCTGTAGATTCCCTGAGAATCTTAATGTTCTTTACTTTCCTACTGCCTGATAAAAGGTGTAAAGCACACAAAAGACATGGTTGGCTGTCAGTGTAAATGTAAATGATTAGCAAAGCAATTCTCTGTGACAATGGTCTGCAGAGTGAATTAGTGTTGGAACTTCCTGGCAGATTAAAACTGTTTTAATCTGCCAGGAAGTTTCATATCAGCGCACACTCCGCTGCAGAGTGAAAATCTCATTCTGGAAACATCCCCCAGGCTGTGGCTAAGCCATGTCTCCGCAATATCCTTTCTTTCAGGAGTGCTAGTTCTGCAAGTTTCGCAGAAGAGCTTCTGTAAAGTTTGGAAGGTAGGAGATGGATACTGGCAGAAGTAAAGCTGTGAGTACCGGGCCTGAGTCATGCTTCGGTAGCTCAGATGGCAGAGCACTTGCCCGCGAAAGGCAAAGGTCCCGAGTTCGAGTCTCGGTCGGGCACACAGTTTTAATCTGCCGGGAAGTTTCATATCAGCGCACACTCCGCTGCAGAGTGAAAATCTCATTCTGAATTAGTGTTGTTCATGTTTAGTGTTGTTACCAGTCCTAGTTGGGTACACAGAGTGTGCCAGAAAGGCTGTGAGAAACTTTCTGGGATGGAGGTGGTAGCTTGAGGAACAAATCGAGGATAGGAACCTGTGGTCAGAAACGTTACCCGACGATGCTACAGAGTGTCAGAGTTATAGGTACCAGCGCCTGTCACTAGGCCACCCCTTCAGCAGCAAATGTGACTTTGTACACTGACAGATGTCAGCCACAACATCTCGCTATACTCTTTGTTATTCAGTCATCACAAATAACTGCACGATCGCCAGTGGAGAAGCTGCTGCACAGAAAGGCCTTCTCTCCTGTGAATGCGATGCTCAGTTGCCTTAATGGATGACGGTTCCACGGTTTTCTACCAGCAGTTTATTTATAAAATCTGCAGTGTTTTTCGGCATACAGGAGAAAAATAAACTGCAGATGGAAACCAGTGTCTAAAACCATCATCCACTAAGATCATTCATAGAAGACAAGGCCTGTCTACGCAACAGCTAGCTCCATCTTCTCCACTCGCTATGGTGGCAATTAGTCCCATTCACTTAACAACAAAAGATATTGCGAGACACTCCACCTACAGTCCATAAGTGTACAAAGTTATGTTTGCTGCTGAAGGGGCTACCTGGTGGTAGGTGTCGCAGTTTATAACACTGAAGCACTATAGAGCCATTGAATGATGTTTCCGGACATGGGTTCCTATCCTGAATTTCTTCTTCAAGACACCCTCTACAACCTCTCGCAGTTTGTCACAATATTTCTGGGTCACCCTGTGGAAGAGACCTGAAGAGCTACAGAACAGTGACCACTTAGTAGGACTTGGTGTCGTCACATACTCATGAAAGACAGCATCGTTATTACCTGCCAAAGTTTGGAAAGATCCTCATTGTGAGTCTCCATTAGGCCAGCTAGTCGATTTGTGGGTCATTCGGATGTGGCAGTGGCCTGATGACGGACTGTTTGGAATGTAAGAGCAGGCATAATCTTTGTGAAGATTCCAGTGGACCATGTCTGACAGCCACACTGGACGACCGTCACACTGTGCATGAAGTACACCTTAAACCCTTCACGTTTGCGCCTACAATCCAAGATCGGGTAATGGACTTTTTGTAATATTATGTGTCATCCTGCACCTTTGGTCATAGACTTGCAGCAGCTGGATTACGGAATTACCATCTCAAGTGTAGACTAATACCACAACATAAAACGACTGTGTCTGGAGTTGTGCTGTGACCAGGAAGCATGAGCTGCTGGTGATTGGCGCCACATTGTTTTCAGTGATGAATTACTGTTCTGCAGTACCGCAGACGATCATTGTCGACAGCCGAGGCAGCGAGCTGGGAGGATGTCCAATTCCTCAGATGTTTTGGAGAGTCACAGCTGTGTTACTCTGGGCATCATGTTGTGGGGAACCATCACCAGTGGTGATTGAGGGAAATTCTATGGCACAACGGTATGTCATAGACATCCTGCATCCTCATATGTTACCTCTCATGTGACAATATGTCCACACATGGTGCCTGTGTCTGTTAACTGTCTGCTAGGTGAAGAGTCTTTCACATGGCAGCAAGATCCCTAGATCTCTCCCCCACTGATTAGACGTGGGACTGGCTAGGACGTGAATTCCATCCAACTGCCAGTGCCCAGTATATCAAGGCCCAATAACAACAGCTGTGAGCCAGCTTGCATCAGGAGATGCACCCTTCCTAACCGAATCAGTGTATGCGACCACATCAGGGAGGTTCAATGTGATTAGTGGGCTTGCCGGCCGTTGTGGCCTAGCAGTTCTAGGCGCTTCAGTCCGGGACCGCGCTGCTGCTACGGTCTCAGGTTCGAATCCTGCCTCGGGCATGGATGTGTGTGACGTCCTTAGTTAGGTTTAAGTGGTTCTAAGTCTAGGGGACTGATGACCTCAGATGTTAAGTCCCTTCGTGCTCAGAGCGATGTGAACCAGATTTGTAAATCTGACTTTATTTTGTAATCACTAACGACACATACCCTCTCAACCTGTGAAGTTTCATTTTGTTTCCTCTTTACCCCCTGATTGCTTCATTCCTTCTGTCACGCATTGCACAAATTTGGTATTAGATTGTAAATCCCACAAAATGGTTAGGTATCAATAATTTTATTGTTATGTTTTTTTGGGTAAAAAGTGGTTCGTGGAAATTTCATTGCTTGGTAACAAGTAAACTATGAAAGATAAATATTTTGGCTTGAGATTTTATAGCAAACGGTGCAAGACTAAAAGGGTAATCAAGTGCCATCTAGACAACATTGTTTCAAACATTGTATTTACAGAAAATAAGAAGCTCTTGAATTGAAGTGGTCTTTAGTTTATTCAGATGAAACATGGATTCATTCACGTTGCATTTTGAACAAATATTGTCCGAGGAGTGTTGTCAAACAAATGTGACAACCAATATTTAATTGTTATGTTATGCAGGACATTGGCATATAGATCTGTGGCATGTGATAGAGCTCCAGGCATACGAATAGTATAGTATACGCTGTTACTGATTCCCCTCTCTGTTTCTATGGCGTCTCCATTGCCCTTAGCCCAATAACACAAATTATTTTGTTTACTGGTTCTGTACTTGTTGTTCACGATAGTAGTTATCAAGGGCTGGTAGAAACCTGGGGGCATTGCGGAGAGAAAACTCACATGTCCAGCTATATGATAAGTAGTAAGTTATCAGTGGGTATACTGGTCATGATGTGGTTTAGCCGCTTTCATGTCTTAAGTTCACTGCAGACTGTGTCATATAGGTACAATAAGGGAGTTGCTACACTTTCAGCTACATAGCTATTTTTCAAGCTGACTCAACTATGCAACCAAAGACAATATGTAGATAAATGTAAATAGGACTTAGGACTTTTAGTAAGATACCGCATAAGAAACAAATAATTGCACACAGAACTTCATTTTTTGCATATATATTTTCATACAGAAACACTCTTTATAATATTTGTTTTCTGAACTTCCAGTAACATCCAAAGTAATTTTTAACTTATATTTTAAATCTGCATTAGAATCACCTCCCTGTATCTTTTTCTACAATCAGCAAATCGACAAATAGAAAGAAGCAATATTCTCGAATTCTAATATGTATCTAATTTTCTTCCTGGAAAATATATTTTTATAGTTTTAACTATTAAACGTCTGTTCCTTCTTGTAGTTCTTCTAGGCGAAAGCATTCAAAAATTTTAATTTAAACATAACTGTTAAAGCACTTCACTTCTTGCTGAGTGTACGCTGGCAACTCGTTTGCTACAGATTCTTGCAGAATTTCCGAGCTGGACATAGAGTTTACAACTTTAAAAAATGAATGTTCATTAAATTTAAAAATAACACCAGTCTTAACCCCCGCAATATCAAGGAAGGTGGAGGACTTTGTGCCCACATTTTGAAAGTATTGTAGTCTAGCCAGTTACTTTTCATTTTAAAATTGTGAAAAAAATTGTTGTTTTAAATGAATTCTTCTACCAGATTCCATAAATGTTTTAAATTTTTCAGCTATACTTAACACAGAACTTTAAGTCTTAGTAGCAGAAGCACTTTCCCCTATAGAATGTCATATTCAATATTTTCGGTTTCAGGACCTTTCTTACACGTCAGTATTTCTTTAGAATGTATGTTGTGGATAAAAGTCAACAAAAGTTTGCGACTTTTGCATTTTAAATTTTCTTTAATGGTAGGCATGAAGTACTCTGTTCCCTGCCCCATTAGTATTATACGTTATTGAAAGGGCATTGAGATTGCTAAGAGTGTGCTGAAACATATTTTCAGGTTCTGGACCCTACTGACACATCAGCATCTGTTTAAAGACTATGTTTTTAATATACGTCAACATCAATTAAACAATTATTTTCATTCTTTGCATGGTGGGCATAAAGAACCGCCCTCCCTCCCCCCCTCCTTGGTAATATGCAGTATGAAAAATGCCTTTATACTGTTAGGGTTACAACTCTGCAACAGGTTGTTCTATTAGTAGGTGCACGTCGCCCACTGCTCCCCCTCTGGGTAGAATATAACCATCCTGTTCCATACAGATCCAAATGGGAATGGAGATAATATTTAAAAAAATCGTTTAGCCTTACTGTAGTAAACTTTCTCGTTTCCATTGATTTCAGACACTACTCTGACACGTGACTAATATGTAAAACTTGCTTGCACATCTGAAATAGCTTCTTCTTTTCCCAGTTGCAGTTTATATTCTTCCTTTGTGCCAGGTGTCTTCACCGTATACTCTAGTTTCCGACTTTTTATTTCGATGACCTCCATTTCTAGTTTTCTTTCTCGTACACACAACGTATCAACTGCACTTAGAGGCGTAAATTCTTCAGTGTGGAATGCCAGAAGTCTGTGCGATACATTTGTTCTTTTTCGTAGGACTTATGATAAATAAACTGCTGCAACTGTAAAAAGAAGATGCAAATGTGCAAGTAAGGTTCACATAATACTTCAGTCACACAGCATGAAAAAATGTGGCTACGACTGGGGAATATAAAACATCCGCAATCACAGTAAACATCGATGGAAATTAGGCATGTGTTGGAGTACTGTCCGAAAACAATGGAATCTAGAACATTTACTGCATCCAAGGATATAAGAAAAATTTTGTCGTAAGCCTCCTTTCCTGTTTGGATCTGCTTAAAAAGGATGATTATATTCTACACAAATATGGAGCACTGGACGCTGTGCATCTAAAAATAGAACAGCCGTTCGCAGAGTTTAAAACTGATAGAATAACTACATTTTTAACGTAAACTTGTTGTAAAACCTGTAAATTCAAAGTTCTGTATTGGAAATCTTGCAAGAATCTGTAGCAAAAGACTTGTCAGCGTACACCCATGAAGTTGTGCAGTGCTTCAACAGGAGTGTTATGCAGGTGAGAAGAGGCAAATTAAAAATTCCCAAAAGCTCTCGCAAACAAGAATTGCAGGAAGGAACAGAGATAATGGTTAAAACTATAAAACTGATACTTTACAAGGTAAAAATTAAATACGTGTTAGAATTCGAGAATATTGCTTCTTTATTCTTGTCATATTGCTGGGTGGAGAAAGAAATGCAGATATGTGATTGTAATGTAGATTTAAATTATAAGTTCAAAATTAAGTTGGATTTATCTAAAAGTTCAAAAAACGAACGGAAAGAAAGAGTTGCTTTCTGTATGTAAATGTATATGCAAAAAATTAATAAAGTGTTCTACACAATATTATTTGTTTCTTATTCACTAATCTAGCGACAATACTAAAAAGCTTCCTATTTACATTTCTCTACATGTGTGAGTTAAAAGAGTAATTGGGTAACCTTGAAAAGTAACCAAAGCTAGATATCTGAAAGCATACCGACCAACTTTTCGTAACTGTATGAACGTAACTTGCGTAGTTGGCTACAATGTGTGCGGTTTTTCTGGATGACCCTGATTGGTTGCCGGTCATTCCCCAGGAAGAGGGGGGCGGGAGAGGGAGGTAACTTTGATTATAAGTGACCCAAGTGTGACCTGACTCTAGAAGTTCTTGTCAGTAAGACAGTTATCTCAGTCATTGTGATAACCTAGTGCTTATGAGTTACGCATTATAACACCATAAGTGATGCGTCTCCCCGTGTTTACCTGCTATGGGACCGGCTCTTGATAACTACTCACAATGGTATCTGTGTGATTATTTGTTTCATAATGATTTTTCTTCCAGATGAATGGGAAGCTGGTTGTCGTGTTAGTAGTGCTCGCGCTTGCGCAGTACACAGGAGCTGAAAACGAGTTCTGCCGCTACTTCAGTGTGAGGTGCCTCTGGATCGACCCCGACCTGTGCAAAGCACGCGGCGGAGTTTTCATATACAGGGGCAGTTTCTGCGGCCTCTGTGACATCTGTCCCAAATACGTTGGCAAGTTCTCCGCATTTCTTACCTTTCCGCTTTCAAATTTATTCTCACCTTCTGCATTATTGAATAACGTTCACATTCTCGAACACCCTCTACAGTTTCCACTGATCCCTAATTGTTAATGAAAACTCGACACACACAAAACAGTTAGATCTGTCATGTTGCGTAAAGGGAGCAGACCTGAACATAAATAATAAATTGCCTCTAGTGACACTATAGCATTTTTACTTTGTTACACTACTGGCAATTACAATTGCTACCATGTTAACAGGCCAGGAAGTTTGAAAACAGGGCATGCTCTGCTACAGAACCAAAGATTCTTACTGTATTCGCTCTCAGATAAGTAGGCTACACTGTAAGTAGATAGTAACTGTTACAGAGTTGTGACATTGGTGCACTATCCGACGTATCTGGACACCTACACTACTGGCCATTAAAACTGCCACACCAAGAAGAAATGCAGATGATAAACGGGTATTGATTGGACAGATACATTATACTGGAACTAACACGTGATTACATTTTCACGCAATTTAGGTTCATAGATACTGAGAAATCAGTACCCAGAACAACCACCTCTGGCCGTAATCACGGCCTTGATACGCCTGGGCATTGAGGTAAACAGAGCTTGAATGCCTTGTACAGGTACAGCTGCCCATGCAGATTCAACACGATATCACACTTCATCAACAGTAGTGACTGGTCTATTGTGACGAGCCAGTTGCTCGGCCACCATTGATCAGACGTGTTCAGTTGGTGAGAGATCTGGAGAATGTGCTGGCCAGGGCAGCAGTCGAACATTTTCTGTATCCAGAGAGGCCCGTACAGGACCTGCAACATGCGGTCGTGCGTTATCCTGCTGAAATGTAGGGTTTCGCAGGGATCGAATGAAGGGTAGAGCCATGGGTCGTAACATATTTGAAATTTAACGTCCACTGTCCAAAGTGCCGTCAATGCGAACAAGAGGTGACCGAGACGTGTAACCAATGGCACCCCATTACCATCGCGCCGGGTGATACGCCAGTATGGGGATCACGAAAACACGCTTCCAATGTGCGTTTACCGCGATGTAGCCAAACACGGATTCGACCATCATGATGCTGTAAACAGAACCTGGATTCATCTGAAAAAATGACGTTTTGCCATAAATACACCCAGGTTCGTCGTTGAGTACACCATCGAAGGCACTCCTGTCTGTGATGCAGCGTCAGGGGTAACCCCAGCCATGGTCTCCGAGCTGATAGTCGGTGCTGCTGCAAACGTCGTCGAATTGTTCGTGCAAATGGTTGTTGTCATGCAAACGTCCCCATCTGTTGACTCAGGGATCGAGACGTGGCTGCACGATCCGTTACAGCCATGCGGATAATATGCCGTTCATCTCGACTGCTAGTGATACGAGGCCGTTGGGATCCAGCACGGCGTTCCGTATTACCCTCCTGAACCCACCGATTCCATATTCTGCTAACAGTTATTGGATCTCGACCAACGAGAGCATCAATGCCGCGATACGATAAACCGCAATCGCGATTAGCTACAATCCGACCTTTATCAAAGTCGGAAACGTGATGGTACGCATTTCTCCTCCTTACACGAGGCATCACAACAACGTTTCACCAGACAACCTCGGTCAACTGCTGTTTGTGTATGAGAAATCGGTTGGAAACTTTCATCATGTCAGCACGTAGTAGGTGTCGCCACCGGCGCCAACCTTGGGTGAATGCTCTGAAAAGCTAATCATTTGCATATCACAGCATCTTCTTCTTGGCGGTTAAATTTAGCGTCTGTAGCACGTCATCTTCGTTGTGTAGCAATTTTAATGGCCAGTAGTGTAGTTTATCTTTGGAACTTCACACACTCTTCATCAGGACCCTGTTGTTGTAGAAGAACCTTCGTTACAATTTCAATACACCATAAACATGTAGCTGTGAAGCTTACACTGTATTCTTCACTACTAATTGCGAAATTATGCTAGAATATATACATAGTTATGGCAGACTAAATGTAGAATCTTAATACACCATGGAAATTTTTTTATTTCTTTTTGTGTATAACATCAAAATGCGGAAGGTTCTGAACAAACTTAATTATGTATACAGACAGTTCATCCATTCTGGGAATCGAGAATCACTGCGATATTTACTTGGGGTCGACATTGATACTGACAAGATGTCGCTCCCAGGGATTCCAAGACTTTCGAGAATGTTTTAATTTTAAATTTGATGTCGAATAACAAATGACAAAAATATCTTTTTCATATCTTTACGTATTTTTTCCTTTACTTGAACTGTGAAACCTTGCTTTTTGCTAATGGGAAGTACCGTATAGGTGTCGACGAGTGAGTTTGCGAGTAGCGAAATATGTGAAACTAACGGCCGTATCTTTTGGCTGCATTGACTTAGGAGGTTGCATTTATTACATCGCCAAGGAGCTATAGGCCTTAGTGTAGGACATAATTTTCAATCTGTTACGCCTACCCGTTCCTGAGAAAACGCGGGCTTATCAGCCAGGCGGAGAGACAGGTAACAAATGACAATTTTTTTCGTGCAATACAATTACAAATTTCGGATTTGTTCCTTTACTTGTACAGTAGACCGGTCACTGTGGCCGAGCGGTTCTAGGCACTTCAGTCCGGAACCACGCTGCTGCTACGGTCGCAGGTTCGAATCCTGCCTCGGACATGGATGTATATCATGTCCTCAGGTTAGATAGGTTTAAGTATTTCCAAGTCTAGGGAACTGATGATCCCATACTGCTTAGAGCCATTTCAGTCATATGAACTAGTACAGTAAAATCTTGCTTCTTGGCAAATTTCATGGTTCTAGGTCAATGGGAAGTCCCAAAGAACAGACACCGCGCGTTCATATAATTGATTCGCCTAGATGGCCAATGGAGCCACTTTCGTCAGTGCAGACGCACAAGTACATCCCACGTCCACTGCGCGGGATTGGTCGAGCGGTCTTGTGCGCTCCAGTCATGGACTGTTCGGCTAGTCCCGGCGGAGGTTCGAGTCCTCCCTCGGGCATGGGTGTGTGTGTTTGTCCTTAGAATAATTTAGGTTACGTAGTGTGTAAACTTAGGGAATGATGACCTTAGCAATTAAGTCCCATAAGATTTCACACACATTTTTGAACATCCCACGTCCCGTGGGAACCTCAGAGTAGCGAGCATGGAGGAAGTGGACAGCGACTGCGGATAGATGACGCTCGGTAAACGAAATGATCGTATGGCATTGTTGGCCTGGAGGTCCCATTCGGGTTCTGCCGCCAAGGGCAAGTCTTATTTCAGTGGGCGCCACACTGAGCGACTTGCGGCCGATGATGGGGATGAAATGATGATGATGATGACAACATCAAGTGCGTGAGCGGAGAAAATCTCCACTCGGCCGGGGATCGAACCCGGGCGAAGTGCATGGGAGGCAAGCACGTTACCACCCAGCTAAGCACGCGGACATTGTGCTCGGTGGGAATGTGGGTCCTCGGTGAAACGTGCCGAGCAAGTCTGCGTGGTTGCGGTATTACTATGTCCCGGATGATGAAGTGGTTAGCACACCTGCCCAGTAGGCAAGAGATCCCAGGTTCCAATCCGGGTCCTGTATACAATTTCAGTCGTCACCACTGATTCTGCGTAATATTCCTGATGGAGCTGACATCAGTAACCCCTTCCCTCTCCTTTCTCCCCACTGCTCCACTTTCAATTTATATATAATGTACCATAGCTGCGGATTCCGCGTGGTCTCTGTTCTTCCGGACATGACCGAAAGAACTGACACCGTGCATTCATATAATTTGATGAGTGGCTTTGTGAGTATCAAAATATGGACCTTAGTTTGTGACACAAATTTCAGTTTAATGCGTGTACCTCTTCCTGAGAAAAAATTGTTTTTAACAGTCAACAGAGACCGACCGACAGGCAGACAAAGTGATTTTATAAGGTTTCTGTTTTTGTCGATTGAGGTACGAATTCCTAAAAACGTAAGGGAATCATTTGACAAGGTACTGGCTTTCATAGAGATACAAATTCTAGTTGATGCATAAATACAATAACAAAAGCCTTTTATACCATTTGTAATAACTGTTTATTAATATGGCAAATTAACGAGTTTATTAGTAGTAAACGCATTTATGTAACCAGGTAGAGCACAATGAAAAATAGTGAACTGTAGGGAAGGGTAAAAGTGGGAAGAGAAACAGAGATGACCTGTAAAAGTGCCTTAGCAACGATGAGTGTGTGTGTCTGTGTGTGTGTGTATGTTCAAATGGTTCAAATGGCTCTGAGCACTATGGGACTTAACTTCTGAGGTCATCAGTCCCCTACAACCATGCCCGAGGCAGGATTCGAACCTGCGACCGTAGCGGTCGCGCGGTTCCTGACTGTAGCGCCTAGAACCGCTGGCCACCACGGCCAGCTGTGTGTGTGTGTGTGTGTGTGTGTGTGTGTGTGTGTGTGTGGAGGGAGGGGGGAGGGTGAATGGGTGTGTTTACATGCTGACAAATTTGCTGACGTTAGTAGGTCTCCATGGGGATAGATTGGGAGTTTGGTACAGAATGCTTCTTAATTGCTAAGGTATGCAAAATGTCTAGTCTGACGCCTTTTGGCTGAACATGTGGCACCTTTGAGACTGTTACTCTGTTGTCAATTCTGCGTGCTGTTTTCAGAGATGACTGCAGTTGCTGGTTTATTATTTTGTTTGTAACGTTCTTTGAGACCTGTAGTGTCATCTTTGAGAACTACATATATGAACATATGGACATGTGAGTGTTACATTGGGGTATCATACACGAAAGAGATGAACAAATTTCACAAAAGTACTGTAAGCTTTGGCCAAAATTTGCATATATTCTTCTATAATTCTGAGTATACTGCGCCATAATCTCGCTGTTTTTAATGAATAGCTGACTATTATATTGAACTGAAACATCTCATCTCTGGGATGACATGACATGCGGACTACTAATGAGATTGCCGCGTCCTGGCAGCCGTCTCAATGCCTACAGCGGTCTACAAATTGCCGGCACATTTCCCATTGTCTGCCAGATCCTTCGCAAGGCGTCTGTTCTTAAGGAAGCAGAGGGCATAAGCAAGTCGACCCACTGTGTGGAGGTGGAGTACTCCCATGTCCACATCTCAGGTGGTAGCTGTATGAAATTCGACCCTCCTCTCCTCCTCTGCCGGCCACTGTGACCGAGCGGTTCTAGGCGCTTCAGTGAGGAACCGCGCTGCTGCTACGGTCGCAGGTTCGAATCCTGCCCTGGGCATGGATGTGTGTGATGTCCTTAGGTTAGTTAGGTTTAAGTAGTTCTAAGTTCTAGGGGACTAATGACCTCAGATGTTAAGTCCCATAGTGCTCAGAGCCATTTGAACCTCCTCCTCGGCCACTTGCGCTGCGAGGCGGTGAAAGAGTCCGCCGGCGGAGGTATCTCACTTTGGTTTCCGCAGATACGTGTTTCCAGAGTGTTAACATCACATGAAGGACCTCAGATAGTAAGTTCTCGGGATGAAGCTGTCACTTCTAAATGTGCACTGGCAGAATACAAATGCTGTCAAGACAATAATGGATTTTATTGTTATGTTTTAGATTAATTTCAATGTCTTGATTTTTGTAAGAATAGTCACTGTGATTGCTACGAAAGAACGTCGTTTATTCGACCGCAGATTAGATTTCACAAAGTGTAGTGTGTATGTCCAGCCTGTTGCTCGCAGAGTGCTGTTCGAATAACTAGCTAAAAGTCTGAAAGATTGGAAACGTAAGTTAAGCTCCAGTCTTCGCCACGGGCCGCTATCAAGTCACTCTATTTACTTATGGAAACATTACATTTCCATCAGCTCCAGCTGCTGTCATAATTTTCATTGCAACTGTGAGTTTGGCAGTAGGTGTCTTTCCTTCAGCTTGAAGATTAGTTTCAATCCGCTCTCCACGCATGTCTTCCGTACACGCGTTTTTTTTTCTTATCTGCGTAATGTCACACATCACATGCGTTTAAATCCTCTTTCTTTATTCAACCCTTGCTGTCGTTATACAGTTTTTAACTAAAACGTTTCCAACATTTTCCGCTGATGCCTCTGAATGTGCTCTATCACCTGTCCCCCATTTTTAGTCAAATTGTGGCACTTTTCCTCCCAGTCTTATTCAGTGAATCTTCATTAGTTAACAGACCTTCTGATCCTGTCTTCAGCATTCTTTTGTGTCACCATATTTCGAAACCATCCACTCTCCTCTTGTTTCTAATTTTTACTGCTCACACGTCACTTCAACACCCCACAGAAACTCCTTCAGAAAAGACCTCCTGAGAGTTAAATTTTTATTCGATTTCAATGTATTTATTTTTTCGTACAAGTTAAGTAATCTACATTTTATACCTTCTTTATTTCTACCATCGTCCGTTATTTTGCTACCACTTTTACTTTCTCATTTTGTATGCTAATTTTTTGTCGACAAGACTCAGTTACTTTGTTTTATAGAAGTGAATCTTAAAATTCTCTTTCAGGACACTATCTATTTACTACTCAGTCTATGTAAGAACAGCACAGCTGATAAGCTGCAACACTGTCGTGCTCCATTCTCGTCTATTTCCTTTGACTATTACAGCTGTTCTTTCCACTGGTAACTTCTGAATTCAAAGAGCGTGTTCCAGTAAAGATTGTCAATTACTTTTATGCTAAATCCACAAATGTTATAAATGTGGATTTCTCTTTCTACAAAATATCCTCTAAGATATGTCACGGGATAATTAATTTATTTTCTCTTCACTGTATTAATATCTTGATAAGAGATCAGATTTTCGTTATCTATTGCGAAAGTAAAACAGAAATTTTGTATTTTTAGGTTTGGGTCAGTCTTGCAAAGATGACGACCCATATCAGCCGCCAAAGCCCACATGCGTAGAGCCTTTGATCTGTGACCGAGACAGCAAAAAATGTGTGATGGCACCTGCAAGTGACGAGTAAAGTAACTACAAAGGCACATCTCAGCTCTACGACTGTCGTCCCTGGAGCAGCAGCAGCAGCAGACCTTGATGATCTCATGGAAAAGGCCACACTGCGTTTTACACCACAGCTAATGACAATCGTCATTTACGTTAGCCAAGAAAATTCCATGAACAGACCGTAAATATGTAACTAATTTTTGAGAGGGTTTCAACACTTGTTTTTGAATGACCGTAGATTATTCTGTTAATTCAATAAATGTTCATGTTACATGCCAAGCGACGTCAAATTTCACCAATTTCCGCTCGAAAAATAAAGGTTTGAATCAAATTAAGCAGAATTGTGTTTCCTTGTATAATTACCTTCTGTCATGTTTTAGTAATAAAAGAGAAAATAGGATAAACTCTTAGTTGTTTCCAGGCATTAATTGGTTTGATGATTCCAACTACAAGAGTCGTAACGGAGGTTTGCGAGGCGTCTTACACTTAACTACAACTAGCAAAACACTTGGTGGTACAAAGTCATGAGCTGTTGCTTTAAATTGGAGACTACTGTTTTGTTGGAGAGACAGAGATCTGCTATCGCCACTGCAAATGACATACTTTCGATTCTCAGGTAGCTGTGACCACGTCAGATCTTGCGCTGACCATCAACATGAGAGTCTAGTTCTGTATGTGCAAGAGGCGCAGTTTCAGGGAGTTTCCTGGATGCGCAACACACGGGACACCCCGTCTCCATGCAGAGACTGTGATTCTCACATGCCGTCATATCAAGGGAGTGAATTGTGCTCAAAATGGCTTCGACCATACCTGGGCAGACACTGTGATAGAGTAGGAAGCAATGGAAGGTAGTGGTGGGAGTTCCGTCGCATGCGGCCACCGCTCAGAAGGGAAGATGCAGTTGCACGATCGAAGTGTACTTACAAGCAGAACTTCTAAGCTACAGCTAGATAGCCTGAAAACGTTCGTATCAAGAGATACGACTGGAACGCCTGGGCTAGAAGGCCAGAGAGCATTAGGTTGTTGAAAGGGGCCAAAATGAGTTTCTGTCAGTTGCACTCAACATACAACCTTATTTATCAACACACAATATTACAACAAGGATACAAAACACTCAAAACTTTAATCGACCTCCTTTGATTAACTTTAAATAGGCTGAAGACCACATTAGGCAAAATTGAAATACAAGGTTCTTCTGGACGTTTCACCCAAAAATATTGTCTAAATCTTGAATCTAATCAGCTGAAGGCATTAGCAATTTAATTTTAATGGGACTAGGCTGGAGGTCGCATATTAAGCAATAAGAGGAGTTTCAATCAACAGGCAGAAGGCCTTATCTTAAAACATTTAATGTAAATTGGGCTGAAGGCCCCATTCAAAAGTATAACAATCTTATGCCTTAAGGGCAAAGCAGAGGACTAATTTAGGAGATATTAAAACTAAGCTGAAGGCCGCTCACCAACAAATAATTTAATGGCTTAAGCCCTAGAAGAAGAGTTTCAATTTTAAAGGGCAGAAGGCCTATCTTAAAACACATCATATAAAATAAAGAATAACAATCTCATGCCTTAAGGGCAAGACAAGAACATTAATTTAAGAGATATTAATACTCGGCTGAAACCACACATCAACCAAATAACTAAAATCCAAACAGGGAAATTACTACATAACACAAAAGGAACACCACTCAGAAGTTTCCAAGAGTTGGCCTGGGATTGTAACACTATCACCCGTTCAGGTGAGACAGGCAGCCTGTCCAACGACTTCTTATTCTGGAGGCAACCCAACCTACAGACAGCCGACCGACCAGTCAACCAAATCAGTTCTGCTCCACGCAACCACCAAAACGACCACAAGATTTCAGTCTACGACACACAAAATATTGGCGCCCAGAACGACCAACAACACCTCAGCTGTCGAACTAAATGCTGCGCTGGACACCAACAATATGATGAGGAAAATATACTGCCTAAAATTACGTCAACGACCAGAGCAGGTAACTGGAACGTCAACGGATACAAGACAGAAGAAAAAATGGTTCAAATGGCTCTGAGCACTATGGGACTGAACTTCTGAGGTCATCAATCCCCTAGAACTTAGAACCACTTAAACCTAACTAACCTAAGGATATCACACACATCCATGCCCGAGGCAGGATTCGAAACTGCGACCGTAGTGGTCGAGCAGTTCCAGACTGTAGCGCCTAGAACCGCTCGACCACTCAAACCGGTAAAGGCAGAAGATAACGCTGGTGAATTTCCATCACAGGGAATAAATGAAGTTTAGTTAAATTTCACAGGAAGACGAAAGGAACCTTAGCCGACTTAAATACACACACTTTGTTGCTCGCGGGAATGTCCCAAAGGCGACAACCAGGATCAGCCGAAGAAATGTAGACAGTTGAGACTCGAAGGTAAGTTGGACTCAACTTTCATGTCCAAGATCGGTGGGCCACGAACTTCGTAGCACTCGCAAGAAGCACCTCACGTTCCACCGCGTGTGCACGCCGCCAGCGGCTCCAGCCCAACGCCGTGCAACGGGGGCTTGCTTGCTGCTCAACGCCAACCGACCGACTGGACTGCTGGTCCGTCCACGACTGCTGCTCCGTTGCGACTGCACTACTGGTGCGTCTCTCACTCACTGACTACCCAACAAACGACGACCCGGAAATACCATCGGTCGCTCCAGAGATGGTGCGACAGTGCACTTATCGATACGCGCTGCTGCTGCCACTCACGGGCAAGTGAGGCAGGAAGTTAGTGACGACGCAGTAAATGGAATAAGAAAACGAGGCGGCACTATCGTAATAGAAGATGACGAAGAATTAATGGGATGAACACTAGCTGTGCACGGCCCAACGACCAGTAATCAACATAACATTAGCTCTTGAGTCTCTGAGATGGACTTGCTGAGCACTGACAACGGCATTGCGTTCATGCACAGATTCCAAGTTATTTTGCACGAGCTCTACGACGAGCACCTCAGCTTGGCAAATACTAGCACTGCTGAGGGTACCTGCCTTGGGCAACTATGTGTTAACGTCAAGAGCCGCCATTCACTGCTGTGGAAAGGAATTGTGGATAGTGCAGGAAGTCGCTCACTAATTGAATGCTGGGTCACAACAAGCAGTGAGCAACCAAATCTTCAAGAAACAGATACTCACTATGGGGCACATATACCACTGCTTCGCTCATCTGTCTCACCGCACCACGCTTCACAAGTCACAGAGATTGTAATGGGATATAGGATCAGTTGGAGACGTCTAAAATCGCCTGGACCGAAGACGCACGGTACACGTTGGAATAATACAACACGTACTTCAAAAACGACAAGAGGCGGTGCATTTTCTGTGCCAACAGGACAGTGCTCATATATACGTAAAGGTACGTCTCGTCAGGGTATTCTGATATCGCATGAAACGGAATTAATTGTGCATGTGCCATCTCTAATTGGCAATCTCTACAGAAAGTATTGCAGACACACGCATTCATTCATTCCCTTTGAGTTCCCAGAGGTGGCCTGAACCCTCAACAAGACAAATGCATACTCATCGCTCTAGAAAGTGATTTTGAAGTTCTCCAGCGAATTGAGGGTCTTAATTCACCCCCTCCTCCCACATGGGAAGCCATCAAGCGAAATATGCGAGCTTTGTAGCCAATTCAAACCAACCTCCGTGACTCTGTGAGGAAACTCTGCTGAATTCTCCAGCAACGAGCGTCTGCTCGAGATCTAATCGACTACTTCCAACCAAATTTTCGCTTATTAAAATCGATTCTGACGCAACAGACACTTTTGACTAAAGCATACAAATTTCTGGAAATCATCCGTCTCTTTTCATATCAACATTTTTCATTATTACTACTTCATCAGTTTTCTTCGTCTAATTCAAGTTTTCGTATTTAGTTTCCTTTTTACAAATTATACACAGCCTTACTAACATGTATTGGAAATGAGAATCATTTGTTATATGCAGTGACATAACAAGTTCAAATTCAATTGGCTCTGAGCACTATGGGACTTAACTTACGTGGTCATCAGTCCCCTAGAACTTAGAATTATTTAAACCTAACTAACCTAAGGACATCACACACATCCATGCCCGAGGCAGGATTCGAACCTGCGACCGTAGCGCTTAGAACCGCTCGGCCACTCACATAACAAGTTTTTCTGGAGATAGTTTCCATGAACTAACCGCACAAATCGCGATATGACAACACTGTTCAATTTATTTTCTGACACTTTCTTAAAAAAGCATTCTGAAGGAAATAAGGTAACACAGTCAATGTACAAGATAAAAATATCTTTTGACAGCAGCTTGTTTAATCTGAAACACGCTTTTGAATTAACCACGATTAATTAAAACATAGAGAAAACGTATCGATAACTTTTGTCATAATCATCCATAGATTTGCAATCTAAGAATCAAATGCAATTTCCTGATATCCTGAGTAGTTGTATATCTGTGAGGAGTCTACTCTAATTTGGAATGCGAGTAATACAATTCCATGCTGTTACAAGGACCGCTCTCCTCAGCAGTGAAGTCATCAGTTTTATCAGTGATGTCAGTCGTTTCAATGACGTCATCATCATAACGAGACAAACCAAGCCCCATTCACTCTCCTCTCCCCCCCCCCCCCCCCCCCCACACACACACACAAACTTCTCCGATCAAATCGCATCTCAGTACTTTACAGTCTGTTAAAATAAAACATCTAGCCATAATGCTGACCAAGTGCACCGTGTTGATTGTGTTCAAAATTACTTGAACGAATCGAATTTGTTTGGCATCATATTCATTCTAAGCAAAAAATTACATAAAGTATGTGATTTGCAGTAATCCCTCATCTAAAATATACCTGCGAAACACCTCACACACACACACACACACACACACACACACACACACACACACACACACACACACACACACAACCTTTGCCTGATTGCCATAAAATGGCACCATTTTAAAAACAGGATACTTCCGATCCCGTTTTCGTTTTTCACTGCAAAACATTGTTTATGTAAAATACTGTCCTGTCACATCAGTAAATTTCCATCTTACGTATGCAAATTTCATTGGAAACTTTGTACCATTCATTATGGAATATGAGAACGAATAGATAAAATACTTTCCGTACACCGTTAAAGATCAAAGTTCGCTTAACCAATGTAATTAACAAATTACAAATATGTAGTTGCCGAAGATAAATTTACATCAACTACTATTCTGTAAAATTTCAAAGTGCCAAATAAAATCAGCTGCTGCTTTCTGCTCCTGTTGCTTCTTTTCGCCAAAAAATGGCAGCGTTCATAGTTCGATTATTGTAGGTCATAATGCACACACAAATTAATTAATTTCCGTTTCTAAACAGTCCTAGGATGCTTATCAAGTGTCACCGTGTTCTTTCAACGTCTAAAACGTCTGCAAAAATGTGTCAACAGCCCAAAGATTAATCGTTTACACCAAGTGTCAAAATGTTATTTCCTACACACACACGCGCACCACAGTTTATTCCATGAATTAAAAGGTAAGCGACTCTGCGTAGTTCGATCGGTACCTCGGCACACCATACTCGGTGTAAGACAAGACAGGCTCTTAGAAATTAAATATATTTACATGTAAGCTGTTCTGCGATGTTTGTCGTGTGTCACTATGTTCTTTCCAAGACTAAACTGTCAGCAAAATTTCGCCAGAAATAAAATACAATATTGACAATGTTATATTTCACACCTACGCTAGCACGTATCCGTCAAAATGGTGCTTACAACATAATTGTGAACTCTAAACTAAGTTCCCGAATCCAATTGCAGTGCCTAAATAGCTACAAATGACATGCTAAACAGATGGTTGACATTTCATGCAATGCCTGAAAGAGTGACGTAGTTAAACTAGGTTGACCAGCCTACACGTAACTGCATAAAATACGTGTTAGCTAAAATACTATGATAAGCCGGCAAACACACCAAAAAATGTGCAGTTTTAGTGCCAGCTACTGGAAGAATGCAGTTAATTCCATAATTAGGCCTACCGTTGGTGTGAGGCACAATGCACCCTTAAATGACACGGTTACACACATTAATTTATTTTTAAGACACAAATTTTCACAACATGAAGTCACAGCATAATTTTTGTTGATGTATTTGTTAATTTTAACTGATAATTCAGTGTGACGTATTTTGAAGTATGTGCAAACGTTCTGTAAAAGTGAAATGTGAAGTCATAAGTTGGTAGCGTAGGGAACCATCTGCATAGATATTGTCATTTTTCTGTGTGATCAGACTAGTAACAGTCGATTTTGTTGCTTTTGTGATCCATTTTCTAAAATGTTAAACAACACAAACAGCAAAATGTGTTATAAAATCGTGTTGACAATGCAGTCTCCCAGGCAGAACAGAATGCAGGAATGGAGCAGCTAGATGAGCACGAAAAAGTAATGAGTAATGCAGTAATCAAGAAATTTTACTGAAACAGAAAGTTCTAACGAGCTGAACTGCGATGGGTGTGTGGTTACAGACGTATAATTGGAACAGGAGAGTAAGTATTTGAATTAAGGGCGGGTAACATTTTCAGTGATGGATCAAAAGCGTGAAATTAATTTAATGAGAGAATACTGGATTATTGAGTGAGAGGTAGTGGCAAGTGGTGAAAAAGGTGAAAATGAATGTTACATAATTTTATTTTGTATGGAAAATGTGGAACAAGCAAACTGCTTATCATCTGACCTATCTCTGTTTAGCACAAGAGTCTGGGACATGCAAATTTCGAAAATTTAGAGAAAATGGCTGACTGTTATTTGACTTCAGAAATAAAATTAAATGTTTTAAGTTAGTTCCTCTGTGAATGATGTCAATATGGCAAATTGAATGTGAAGGAACTTGTGTAAGACCAAGGCCCCTATACTGCTGAGACGGTTGCTGAATTAGTAATGCCTCTAAGCAAAACGTGATGAACTTTCCCCTTAAGTTCGTTTCGAAAAGCAGTCTTTGAAGAACCTCAAACTTTCAGCGAGAAGATGGCATTCGGAGAATCTGAGAAGTGGAAGGCGAGGTGGTGCTTATTGCTTTTTAGTGCTGCCACAGTGTAGCGCTAACATTTTATGCTTGTGTGACACCATTATAGGAGCATACTGCCGAAATGTCAAGACGAATAGTCGCGTGAGGCTGTACATGGAGATGTTTGTTCTCCATGACAGCGCCCCATCTCATTCTGCGTGGGACGGAGTCATAGACGCCCCTTATATGGGCTGTCATATTTTACCTCCCCTCCGTATTCTTCTGACATGGTACTCAGTGAACTTGTTTTGTAGGATGAAGAAACCATTGCGTGGCAGGCATACCAGAAAGACGGCGTGGTGATTTATGTGACGGGACGTTTCCTGGGCACCAAAAAGCACGTATCTACAATCAAAGTCCCAACCAAGTCATCATTTTTTGAGAAAAGTTTGTCGCATAAAGGACGAATAAATAGACAAGGATTAACATCATCACCACGTTCCATGGTCGCAATTTCTTTTACTTCAGGTAATAAAACTGTGACCTATCATACTGTGGTATTCGTTATCTGATGTTCTAAACCCTCGAAGTACTTTGAAAGCACATCATCGCCCCACAATACTTCCCCTACTACTATTGCTTGTATACTTCTTCCTTAATTCTTCTACAACGCCATGAAATGACTCTATGGCAGAGATGCACAGACCACGGCCAGTAGGCCACATGTGGTCCACCATTGATTATTTGTTAAAAATATCTTTATTAATACAATAATAGTTATACAAAATAAACCACCACCTAAACTAATTAGTGGGTCTTTAGTTGATACAATAACAAATGTAGCTTTACCTTAGACAGCCCACCCTACATTGTCCGTTTTCGCATTTTTTTTTCCTTCTTTTTTCTCATCTGTCATTTAGAACTGGAAAGGATAGGTCGCGCCCTTGTAGAACGTAGTTCCTTAGAGCCACGCCAGTCTGGCTGGTAGTGGAGCAGAGGAATCCCAATTTGGAATAATAAACTTTCTCATGGCACGTTATTTTTTAACATGCTCACTTGCACAACAATGCTGCCACGGAAACAAGGTCTTCGCCTGGGATCGACACTGTTTAGTCGTCATTGGTTTGTGTATTCTACACTTCTTCAGTACATACCTTGCGCCAGTGAACTTCATCAGCCTACTCCTTAGTGCACTGAACGTTTTGCACCGAAAGTAAGCAACAATCTTACATATTTCTTTGAAGCTGAAGGCATTTACTTCGTGATCATTGGTCAATAATAATATAAGAATAGTTCAAAACTGAAATAATATAAATATTTTTGAAACAAATGAACGTACTGCCTGTGGTCAGCGTCTAACATACCAGAGAAGCAGCCGTATGTAACGCATCCATCCATACGTGTTCGCTCTGCGATCCTACTCACCTGTACAACTAAACCACACGATTAGCACTCAGGGCTACAAAATCAACAATCCCTTAATGTCGCGCCACGGTTTAGTCAACAGAATGTCTTCATGACGCCTTGGATCCCAAAAACTCCGTCATCGTATTTAGGCTTCAGACCATTCATACAGGGTTACAGCGCCGAGTGAGATGGTGCAGTGGTAAGAAAATTGAATCGTATTCAGGAGTACGGCGATTGAAATCACCTGTCCAGCCACTCATTCCAGGGAATACACACCAGATTCTGTACTACAAATACTATTTCCCACATTCTGTTCCAAAGCAAAGAAAAGATTCCACCTTTAGAACAGAGCTTAATTTATAGAATTTCCTGCAATTTGTGTGACAGATCGCAGGTAGGTTAATCACGTAGAAGGATAAATACTAGACTGACTGTACCTGAAAGTAACTGGAGACTAAATAGTGAAATAAGATTTCACGTTTGCTGTACATGTTACCAATGAAACTTCCGGGCAGATTAAAACTGTGTGCCCGACCGGGACTCGAACTCGGGACCTTTGCCTGTCTCAGTCTGGATGTTGCAAATGAATGTGTTCTTGTGATATTGGGACCGATGACCGTAGTAGTCTGGTCCCTTTAATCCCACTAACCAACCAACCAACATCTTGTGATATTAAATGTGATTTTTTCTGTGGAGCAAATAAAGCCAGAAAACTAACATTATTTAAAATTCTGCTTATCAATAAATACCAGTTCAGTAGCCTGAATTAATCCTTAATTATCAAATACAGATTGGTCTTTCTCCCTTGCAAAAGTAGCAATAGCAGCTTAATAATTTTCTCACCATAAGATAACATGTTTGTTGCAAACAGTGTAACTGTTCGCCATCAAGATTACACCGACTGCTTCCTCTCTACCCCTCGCCGTATTCAACCGTTATTTTATCCATGTGCGCTAGCAGTATGTTCCCGTACTCGTATATTACGTTATTATAATTATAATCTTTGACTACAGTTTAATAAAGTACATTATAAAGTGTATTAATTATTCCTAGCTTAATTACACACTTTATTATCATTGTGTTTTCCATCTGGATATACAGTTACAAAAGATTCCAGGTCTTTAGAAAAACAATCTTTATAAAGTTGTAAACAGTCGCTGATGTTGTGTGTACTACTTGTTTACTCTTAAACTGTCTTGGGATGGCCTACATAGTCGGTTCACAACGAACTATAAAATGAATATTACTGAGAAATATCGATATTGAGTACTTCAGTTTTTTAAAATGTCTGTGTTCCTCCAAGTACCAATTGAATATTCCATAAATATTACGTGTATTTCCTAAATAGGTCAAGATAAATGGTGGAATGCTTCCTTTGAAAGCGTAACGGTGATTTCCTTCCTCATCTTTTCGTAATCCCAGGTTGCCCCCCTCTAATTACCTCGACCCCGGTGGGACATTAAAACCTCGTCTCCCGATTAGAACCACAGGCCGTTACGGGGACTGAGCAGCATCGCTTCATGCTATTTCCACATAGTTCAAAAGTGTGACTACATAACGGAAGTGTCAACACGACTTGTCAGAAACATTTCTCTATGAATACTGTCTTGGCCTTGTTAGGATGACATGTGCTGCAGTGCCCGAAGAGTAGTGAATCATTTAGGTTGTGACTGCGGTAAGCAACTGTATGAATGCCATTTCACCTCCCTATCTGTCATAGGTAAAAATACCCTCCCAAGAATTCATGCTTCGTACAAGGATATTTGCCTACGTCACAATGACGATGTCTCGGTCATCAGTTGGTGGTATGCGTGACTGTAAACGACTTACCGATGAATGTGTTCTTGTCGGTGCGTCTAACTGTATGTCCATCAGTGTAGAGTACACTCAAGAAAATATGAAAGTCGTCTACTCCCCACTTCTCGTAAGCAGCTGTCGCAATATCCGCCGTAAAAACCTCTGGTGGAAAAAGTGCCAACAGCTTCTTGACAGGCTTTCTGTCAGACACTAATGCAGAACACCAAGTCACAGTCGGCCTTTTGTCAGAAGCAGTGTTCTGATGTCACTGCCACATCTAACAACTCTCCAGCGACTTTGCGTCTGAGAAGTCCCCCAATGCCTGTTGATACACTGAAGAGCGACGTTAGTCACACACACGCCATTAAATGAATCAGATAAAGCATTTTTTTTAATGTTACGTAATATCAATGAATTATGAAATGGACACGAACTGAACGGACTTTTAGACAGATGTTTTCCTGTGTTTAATGACACTTTTGTCTCCTTTATCTTACATTACAATAATTTTATAGTAATTTTGGTAGAATTACTTCTTGTCGTTATACTTACTTTCATTAACAGTTCAGTTACCAATAGTGACATAAATACGAGTATTAATCCCAGTAGGGGAGTAACACCCGGAAATACCAGAGAAAATGGTGGGCCAGAAATCTACATCTACATCCATACTCCGCAAGCCACCTAACGGTGTGTGGCGGAGGGTACCTTGAGTACCTCTATCGGTTCTCCCTTCTATTCCAGTCTCGTATTGTACGTGTAAAGAAGGATTGTCGGTATGCTTCTGTGTGGGCTCTAATCTCTCTGATTTTATCCTCATAGTCTCTTCGCGAGATATACTTAGGAGGGAGCAATATACTGCTTGACTCTTCGGTGAAGGTATGTTCTCGGAGCTCTAACAAAAGCCCGTACTGAGCTACTGAGCATCTCTCCTGCAGAGTCCCCACTGGAGTTTATCTATCATCTCTGTAACGCTTTCGCGATTGCTAAATGATCCTGTAACGAAGCGCGCTGCTCTCCGATGGATCTCCTCTATCTCTTCTATCAACCCTATCTGGTGCGGATCCCACACTGCTGAGCAGTATTCAAGTAGTGGGCGAACAAGCGTACTGTAACCTACTTCCTTTGTTGTCGGATTGCATTTCCTTAGGATTCTTCCAATGAATCTCAGTCTCTCATCTGCTTTACCGACGATCAACTTTATATGATCATTCCATTTTAAATCACTCCTAATGCGTACTCCCAGATAATTTATGGAATTAACTGCTTCTAGTTGCTGACCTGCTATTTTGTAGCTAAATGATAAGGGACCTATCTTTCTATGTATTCGCATCACATTACACTTGTCTACATTGAGATTCAATTGCCATTCCGTGCACCATGCGTCAATTCGCTGCAGATCATCCTGCATTTCAGTACAATTTTCCATTGTTGCAACCTCTCGATACACCACAGTATCATCTGCAAAAAGCCTCAGTGAACTTCCCATGTCATCCACCAGGTCATTTATGTATATTGTGAATAGCAACGGTCCTATGACACTCCCCTGCGGCACACCTGAAATCACTCTTACTTCGGAAGACTTCTCTCCGTTGAGAATAACATGCTGCGTTCTGTTATCAAGGAACTCCTCAATCCAATCACACAATTGATCTGATAGTCCGTATGCTCTTACTTTGTTCATTAAACGACTGTGGGGAACTGTGTCAAACGCCTTGCGAAGGTCAAGAAACACGGCATCTACCTGTGAACCCGTGTCTAACGCCCTCTGAATCGCGTGGACGAATAGCGCGAGCTGGGTTTCACACGACCGTCTTTTTCGAAACCCATGCTGATTCCTACAGAGTAGATTTCTAGTCTCCATAAAAGACATTATACTCGAACATAATACGTGTTCCAAAATTCTACAACTGACCGACGTTAGAGATATAGGTCTATAGTTCTGCACATCTGTTCGACGTCCCTTCTTGAAAACGGTGATGACCTGTGCTCTTTTCCAACCCTTTGGAACGCTTCGCTCTTCTAGAGACCTACGGTACACCGCTGCAAGAAGGGGAGAAGTTCCTTCGCGTACTCTGTGTAAAATCGAACTGGTATCCCATCAGGACCACAGGCCTTTTTTGAGCGATTTTAATTCTTTCTCTATCCCTCTGTCGTCTATTTCGATATCTACCATTTTGTCAACGGTGCGACAATCTAGAGAAGGAAGCACACTGCAGTCTTCCTCTGTGAAACAGCTTTGGAAGAAGACATTTAGTATTTCGGCCTTTAGTCTGTCATCCTCTGTTTCAGTACCATTTTGGTCACAGAGTGTCTGGACATTTTGTTTTGATCCACCTACCGCTTTGACATAGGACCAAAATTTCTTAGGATTTTCTGCCAAGTCAGTACATAGAACTTTACTTTCGAATTCATTGAAAGCCTCTCGCATAGCCCTCCTCATACTACATTTCGCTTCGCGTAATTTTTGTTTGTCTGCAAGGCTTTGGCTATGTTTATGTTTGCTGTGAAGTTCCCTTTGCTTCCGCAGCAGTTTTCTAACTCGGTTGTTGTACCACGGTGGCTCTTTTCCATCTCTTACGATCTTGCTTGGCACATACTCAACTAACGCATATTGTACGATGGTTTTGAACTTTGTCCACTGATCCTCAACACTATCTGTACTTGAGACAAAACTTTTGTGTTGAGCCATCAAGTACTCTGAAATTTGCTTTTTGTCATTTTTGCTAAACAGAAAAATCTTCCTACCTTTTTTAATATTTCTATTTACGGCTGAAATCATCGATGCAGTAACCGCTTTATGATCGCTGATTCCTTGTTCTGCATTAACTGATTCAAATAGTTCGGGTCTGTTTGTCACCAGAAGGTCTAATATGTTATCGCCACGAGTCGGTTCTCTGTTTAACTGCTCAAGGTAGTTTTCAGATAAAGCACTTAAAAATATTTCACTGGATTCTTTGTCCCTGCCACCCGTTATGAACGTTTGAGTCTCCCAGTCTATATCCGGCAAATTAAAATCTCCACCCAGAACTATAACATGGTGGGGAAATCTACTCGAAATATTTTCCAAATTATTCTTCAGGTGCTGAGCCACAACAGCTGCTGAGCCCGGGGGCCTATAGAGACATCCAATTACCATGTGTGAGCCTGCTTTAACCGTGACCTTCACCCAAATCATTTCACAATTCGAATCTCCGTCAATTTCCTTCGATACTATTGCACTTCTTATCGCTATAAACATGCCTCCCCCTTCACTGTCCAGCCTGTCTCTGCGGTATACATTCCAATCTGAGTTTAGGATTTCATTACTGTTTACACGTGGTTTCAGCCAACTTTCTGTCCCTAGTACTATATAGGCGTTGTGACCGTTTATTAATGAGAGCAGTTCTGGGACCTTTCTATAGACGCTCCTGCAGTTTACTATTAGCACATTAATATTGTTATTCCCTGTTGCATTTTGCCTACTCCTGCCTTGCCGCGTCTCAGGAGGCGTCTCTAACCTAAAAAAACCCTATGTGCACTCCACACGTACTCCGCTACCCTCGTAGCCGCTTCCGGCGTATAGTGCACGCCTGACCTATTCAGGGGGACCCTACATTTCTCCACCCGATAGCGGAGGTCGAGAAATTTGCACCCTAGCTCTCCGCAGAATCGCCTGAGCCTCTGGTTTAAGCCTTCCACTCGGCTCCAGAGGACCGCGATCGGTTCTGGGAACGATACTACAAATAGTTAGCTCTGATTCCACCCCGCGAGCGAGGCTTTCCGCCTTCACCAACTCCGCCAACCGCCTGTACGAACTGAGGATGACCTCTGAACCCAGACGGCAGGTGTCATTGGTGCCGACATGAGCAACAATTTGCAGTCGGGTGCACCCAGTGCTCTCTATCGCCGCCGGTAGGGCCTCCTCCACATCTCGGATGAGACCCCCCGGCAAGCAGACAGAGTGAACACTAGCCTTCTTCCCCGACCTTTCCGCTATATCCCTAAGGGGCTCCATCACCCGCCTAACGTTGGAGCTCCCAATAACTAGTAAACCCCTCCCCACGTGATCAGTTGTATCAGGTACCTGCATTAAGTACCAAATAGGCTAAATGCATCAAACAATGTGTGAGATAGCTTCAAAAAGTAAGTTGCACACTCTTCATCTACATCTACATGACTACTCTGCAATTCACATTTAAGTGCTTGGCAGAGGGTTCATCGAACCACAATCATACTATCTCTCTACTATTCCACTCCCGAACAGTCAGCGGGAAAAACGAACACCTAAACCTTTCTGTTCGAGCTCTGATTTCTCTTATTTTGTTTTGATGATCATTCCTCCGCCTCGGAAGATGTTGTCCGCAGCTGGCAACGAAACGTCAGGGAGAAGAAGTTCTACGGTTCGACCACGGCCTCTCAGCCCGGAAGTTTTAACTACTGACGATGCCGGCCGTGAAAGCCTACACGCTATGAATACAAAACGAGCTGCCCTTTTTCGCACCCTTTCGATGTCCTCCGTCAATCCCACCTGGTAAGGATCCCACACCGCGCAGCAATATTCTAACAGAGGACGAACGAGTGTAGTGTAAGCTGTCTCTTTAGTGGACTTGTTGCATCTTCTAAGTGTCCTGCCAATGAAACGCAACTTTGGCTCGCCTTCCCGACAATATTATCTATGTGGTGATTCCAACTGAAGTTGTTCGTAATTTTAACACCCAGGGACTTAGTTGAATTGACAGCCTTGAGAATTGTACTATTTATCGAGTAATCGAATTCCAACGGATTTCTTTTGGAACTCATGTGGATCATCTCTCACTTTTCGTTATTTAGCGTCAACTGCCACCTGACACACCATACAGCAATCTTTTCTAAATCGCTTTGCAACTGATACTGGTCTTCGGATGACCTTACTAGACGGTAAATTACAGCATCATCTGCGAACAATCTAAGAGAACTGCTCAGATTGTCACCCAGGTCATTTATATAGATCAGGAGGAGCAGAGGTCCCAGGACGCTTCCCTGGGGAACACCTGATATCACTTCAGTTTTACTCCATGATTTGCCGTCTATTACTACGAACTGCGACCTTCCTGACAGGAAATCACGAGTCCAGTCACACAACTGAGACGATACCCCATAGCTCCGCAGCTTGATTAGAAGTCGCTTGTGAGGAACGGTGTCAAAAGCTTTCCGGAAATCTAGAAATACGGAATCAACTTGAGATCCCCTGTCGATAGCGGCCATTACTTCGTGCGAATAAAGAGCTAGCTGCGTTGCACAAGAGCGATGTTTTCTGAAGCCATGCTGATTACGTGTCAATAGATCGTTCCCTTCGAGGTTATTCATAATGTTTGAATACAGTATATGCTCCAAAACCCTACTGCAAACCGACGTCAGTGATATAGGTCTGTAGTTAAATGGATTTCTCTTACTACCCTTCTTGAACACTGGTGCGACCTGCGCAATTTTCCAATCTGTAGGTACAGATCTATCGGTGAGCGAGCGGTTGTATATGAGTGTTAAGTAGGGAGCTATAGTATCAGCGTAATCTGAAAGGAACATAATCGGTATACAATCTGGACCTGAAGACTTGCCCGTATCAAGCGATTTGAGTTGCTTCGCAACCCCTAAGGTATCTACTTCTAAGAAACTCATGCTAGCAGATGTTCGTGTTTCAAATTCTGGAATATTCCATTTGTCTTCCCTGGTGAAGGAATTTAGGAAAACTGCGTTCAATAACTCCGCTTTAGCGGCACAGTCGTCGATAACAGTACCATCGGCACTGCGCAGCGAAGGTATTGACTGCGTCTTGCCCCTTGTGTACTTTACATACGACCAGAATTTCTTCGGATTTTCTACCAAATTTCGAGACAATGTTTCGTTGTGGAACCTATTAAAGGCATCTCGCATCGAAGTACGTGCCAAATTTCGGGCGTCTGTAAATTTTAGCCCATCTTCGGGATTTCGCGTTCTTCTGAACTTCGTATGCTTTTTCCGTTGCCTCTGCAACAGCGTTCGGACCTTTTTTGTGTACCACGGGGGATCCGTTCCATCTCTTACCAATTTATGAGGTATGAATATCTCAATTGCTGTTGCTACTATATCTTTGAATTTGAGCCACATCTCGTCTACATTCGCATAGTCAGTTCGGAAGGAATGGAAATTGTCTTTTAGGAAGGCTTCTAGTGACACTTAATCCGCTTTTTTAAATAAAATTATTTTGCGTTTGTTTCTGATGGATTTGGAAGAAATGGTATTGAGCCTAGCTACAACGACCTTGTGATCACTAATCCCTGTATCAGTCATGATGCTCTCTATCAGCTCTGGATTGTTTGTGGCTAAGAGGTCAAGTGTGTTTTCGCAACCATTTACAATTCGCGTGGGTTCGTGGACTAACTGCTCGAAATAGTTTTCGGAGACAGCATTTAGGACAATCTCGGAAGACGTTTTCTGCCTACCACCGGTTTTGAACAAGTATTTTTGCCAACATACCGAGGGTAGGTTGAAGTCCCCACCAACTATAACCGTATGAGTGGGGAATTTATTTGTTACGAGACTCAAACTTTCTCTGAACTGTTCCGCAACTGTATCATCGGAGTCTGGGGGTCGGTAGAAGGAGCCAATTATTAACTTAATTCGGCTGTTAAGTATAACCTCCAACCATACCAATTCGCACGGAGTATCTACTTCGACTTCACTACAAGATAAACCACTACTGACAGACACAAACACTCCACCACCAATTCTGCCTAATCTATCTCTCCTGAACACCGTCTGAGACTTCGTAAAAATTTCTGCAGAACTTATTTCAGGCTTTAGCCAGCTTTCTGTACCTATAACGATATCAGCTTCTGTGCTCTATTAGCGCTTGAAGCTCAGGGACTTTTCCAGCGCAGCTACAACAATTTACAACTATAATTCCGACTGTTTCTTGATCCAAGCACGTCCTGTAATTGCCAAGCACCCTTTGACATTGCAGCACATCCCGCACTTTCCCGAGGCCTTCTAACCTAAGAAACCGCCCAGTCCACGCCACACAGCCTCCGCTACCCGTGTAGCCGCCAGCTGAGTGTAGTGAACTCCTGACCTATTCAGCGGAACCCGAAACCCCACCACCCTATGGCGCAAGTCAAGGAATCTGCAGCCAATACGGTCGCAAAACCGTCTGAGCCTCTGATTCAGACCCTCCACCAAAGGTCCGCAGTCGGTTCTGTCAACGATGCTGCAGGCCAAATAACTTTCATTGAATGTCGCACTACACTTCAAAGTGACACATGTACATAACATTATTTTTCAACATAGCTACCAAATCACTGTGAAACATCCCCTTAGAAAAATTAAGAATGACAATGCTGGATAACCTCTTACGTTATTTGATTTTCAAACGGCTGAGCAAAACTGAACGTCGACAGACATTTCTCTCTTTACTTGATCCGATCATCACTAAACTGAGAGACAATATTTTTTTTTAGTGCAACGCAATCTGACTTTCAATAATCCCTACAAAAGAATGACCCTGACTAACAATAACCTTTACCTTTCATGAATCATTACCTCACAAAAATCTTCGTTACTCGAACAACTACAATACAGCGTGCACCAATAATAGTGCCAGCTAAATAAAAGATTCTAACTACTGATAGCGATATTTAGCAATGAAAGATTTTGGTAGAGAACAAACACTGTATTTACCTTAATAATGTTCAAAAGTCATCTTATACCTTTCTCCCCACCTCCACCACCGCTGGCGGCTCACCTCCAACTGCGGAACGTTACGCGCTGTTCACATCCAACTGCCCAACACCACAATAGCAAATATTCCAACAATGCAAATCAGTCACCGATTGCACACAGCACATTCAGTGATTTTCATACAGAGCGCTAAGTGGTGTTACCAACATAAAAACCTAAACAGCCTACTTACAACTGTAAACAACGATCGCAACATTCTACCAATCGATCAGATCCTCGATGGCAGAAATGTGCTGCTAGGTCATAGAGCGACTCAAGAACCTCTCTGTGACGGTCTTCTTCCTTGGACAGTCTGCAACTGACGTGAATCAGTTCTTTGGCTGTCTGGACATCGTCGTCCGTGGTCGATGTCGATGGTCTTCTTTCCCATTCAGCGTCCCCCACGCCTGTGCGACCTTGACCAAATCGTTGGCACTATTTCCCTACGGCTGGCCGCGACATTACATGTGGTCTATACACAGACAGAAATTCCCCGTGAATCTGTTTGCAATTCAGATGTTTTGCAGACCGGACTTGTACTGTCCTGCGCAATTCGACTTTGGAGTATGTTTACTGTTGCCGTGGAGTTTTACTCCCACACTATGATGCAATCCGTAATGCAGAAACACACCCTATTCACGCACTCTCTTCTGACAATTCCCCATTTATGTTACGCAATGTTCTTAGCGGGAGAAGACGAGAGAAACTTACATTCTGAAGTCCATACGTAGTACTTAAATTTCGTGACCGTGACGTAGTAATAGAAGCAGACTTTATTTCGCGATGAATAGACTAGAAAACTCTACAGTACAGAAGAGTATCAGCGACAAAGATTCGTGCAATGTGGGGAACGTTGGAAGGTCCACGAGGCTTCTCGTGGGTGATGTTGGTGTATAACGGGTTGTTTTTCCACCGTGTACAAACTCCAGCGATTGATCGATGAGAGAATGCGGACGAAAACGGCCTCACGAACTTATGTCCGGAAATGCATAGTTTCCATGCTAGAGACCATTTATTCAATCATACATTGTTACAGAGACTGCGGTCTAATACGCGCTGCACCATGCAGCTACAGTTACAGTACGTGTTGAAAATGGTTTCCATGTGCCTCGACGCATGAGTGTATGCGCCATAGCCAGCCGCTGTGGCCGAGCGGTTCTAGGCGCTTCGGTCCGGAACGGCGCCAATGCTACGGTCGCAGGTTCGAATCCTGCTTCGGGCAGGTATGTGTGTGAAGTCCTTAGGTAAGTTAGGTTTAACTAGTTCTAAGTTCCAGGAGAGTGATGACCTCCGATGTTAAGTCCCATAGTGCTCAGAGACATTTGAACCATTTTTTATCCGCCATAGAATGTTCTGTCTCACTCTTTCACATCGGTCAAACAGTGTCAAAGACAGCATGAATACGCTGCTCCATTGTCTCCACATCTGTAATGGGCTCTGCATATACGATACTTCTGAGAGGGCCCCATAACAATAAATTGCACGGGTTGAGATCCAGTGAACGAGCAGGCCTCGAAACTGCACCCCAGGTCCGTGCTGGCCTGTTAGGCGACGTGGAAGAAAGACTGGTCCCAAAATACGATCGCCAGTTATCCCGGCAAACACGTTACGGTTGCACCAATGCTGATGATTCGGTGTCACCATACCATAGGTGTCCTGCATACTGTCTCATAGATGACTGTTATACAAGTAGAAGATACCACTCCGCGTAAAGGTGGCCTCATCTGCGAATAGGATGGGTGACACAAATCCCGGAACTGTGGTTGCCCGGTGAAGAAACCAGTGACAAAACTGCTCCCGATGTGGAAAGTTCGTCGCTAGTAAGTCCTGCACACGCTGTAAGTGATAAGGGTGGTGACAATTGCCCTCGAGAATGTTCCACACCGTCGTCTGGCTTACTCTGTATGGCGGGCCAACTGCCTGGTACTGACATGGCGGTGGCCTTGCACAGCTTCAATCACATTTTTTTTTCCAAGTCTGGTGTCCGAACATTTTGGGTACGTCCTTCATGATTTCCTGCTTCCTGGAACGACCCTGTCTCAGACAAACGGCAAAACACTGTTACCAGCGGGAATAGGTCACCTGGCCTGCCCGCCGCCCGTTGCCATTTGCCTTTCCATAAGTAAACACCATGTCGATCCGAAAACAGAACCATTGTGTACAACGCTGTAGCACATCCACTACAAGGTGGGTCAGCAAGAGAACTGAATCGGATACAACAGTACCAATTACTATGGCAAGAGAGTGCGCTAGGGCATTACATTTGAGGAACAGTACCACCCTCTATGAGGAAATCATGCACACTGTAACTGTAGCTGCATGCTACAGCGCGCATTAGACCGCAGTCTCTGTAACAAAGCACGGCTGTATAAATGGTCTCTAGCATGGAATCAATACATTTCCGGACATGAGTTCATTCAACGTCGTTCGATCCGTATCCTCTCATCGATCAGTCCGTGGAGTTTGTACACGGTGGAAAAAATCACCCTGTATAGACAAGTTGCAAAGCTAGGAAACTGCATCGGAATGCAGGAACACCGGAAGAGGACAGACAGGGATTGGCAAATCACTCACGAAGTAAATAAACGTAACGTTTTATACATAAACTAGCTGAGAAACTCGACATTGCCCAGGTATTTACAAAAACCCGCGCCCGAAACGTGATATGCGCGGAATTTATTTCTTGCTCCTTGTGTACAATGTCTAAAGTAGTGCGCTTGGGAACATGAACAAAGAGCTTGTTTGCTTCACTAACATGGGAGATAGCCAAGTAGCCGTCTATGTGGGCTTGAGCTTTCTTTAGGGTCGGGGCATAACATAAACCCAGCGGGAGTTGTACAAATTTGAAATGAAATGGTAAACTGTTAGAAATAAGAGGAAATCGAGGTATGAAAACTCCTACACCTCCATACTTCCCATCAAAAATTCCGCTTCAATGATGTTACTTTGGAGAGAAGTTACTTAAAGCCTCTTTCCATTACACAGTTTCTGTGGGCTTAAATTTGGGAACAGTGTAATCGGTGCCCCGTTCTTCAAATTAATTTTGTGTGATGGAAGGCCAGACGTGGTAAAAGAAAAATTCGAGTGGATAACTAGTAGACTTGTCTTGCTGTATAACTCTCTTAAAAGTATAGTCCGACCCCGGTAGCTGAGTGGTCAGCGCGACAGAATGTCAATCCTAAAGGCCTGGGTTCGATTCCCGGCTGGGTCGGAGATTTTCTCCGCTCAGGGACTGGGTGCTGTGTTGTCCTAATGATAATCATTTCATCCCCATCAACGAGCAAGTCGCCGAAGTGGCGTCAAATCGAAAGACGTGCACCCGGCGAACGGCCTACACAAAGGAAGGCCCTAGGCAAATGAGTCTGAGAACTATGGGACTTAACATATGAGATTATCAGTCCCCTAGAACTTAGAACTACTTAAACCTAACCAACCTTAGGACATCACACACATCCATGCCCGAGGCAGGATTCCAACCTGCGACAGCAGCTGTCGCGCGGTTCCAGACTGAAGAGCTCGACCAGGCCCTAGTCACACGACATTTACAATAGAGATATACTCTGCTCTCGCAACGCTAGGAAACTATACAAAAAAGTGATGTAATGATCGTACGCCATCATCGGCCCGGAGACTCCGCTGGAGTTGTTCCGCACCATGGTGCGTGTCTTTCTAGTTGACCTTCGCGTAAAACAATTCTAATGTTTTACCCTAAAGTAGACTAAAAGACCCGTTATTTTATACCTGGCATCAGTCAATGCGTTAAATATCTGGGAGTATGGGTTTGGAGCGATTTAAAGTGGGACGACCACATGAAACTAATAGCAGGAAAGGTAGATGTCAGACAGTCTCATTAGAAGAATCATCAAGAATTGTAGACCATCCGCGAGAGGAAGCTTGCGCAATCCTCGTTCGACAGATACAGGAGTATTTCTCTTCAGTCTGCGACCCACACAAAATAGAAACGATCCGCATAAAAAGTGAAACGAGTTTCGTCACAGATGATGCTTATTCAGCTCCAGTGGCAACGCACAAAGACAGACGGTTTCTGACTTTCTGAGAATGTAAGAGTTAGCCAGTATATTACGTCCTCCTGTGTACACGTTACGGGAGGACCACGAAGGAAAAAATTTGAGAGATTGGAGCTCACTCGGAAGCTCAGCAGCAATCGCAGTTCTTCTTTCCACACACCATACGCAACTAGAAAAGGAAAGGAAGTGACAAAGGAACACTAAGTACTCTTCGTCACAGACCGTAAGGTATCTTATGGAATGTAGAAGTAGATATAGATGAACTAAACGTTTTTTTCCGAAAATTATCTACAAGGTGCCAATTATTGAACTATATCAAATAAAATCGTCATGACTTCTGAACGGTTTGCATTAGGATGTTTTTCATGGTTGGCCGCGGAGCATGATCGGAATTAGTATGCGCTGTATGGTTTTGTTTAGCGACGAAGCCCACTTTCAATTGGATGGGTCCGTCAATAAGCAAACTGGCGCATTTGGGGGACTGAGAATTTGCATTTCGCTATAGATAAGTCTCCTCACCCTCAACGGGTGACTGTCTGGTGTGCAGTGTCCAGCCACGGAATAATCGGTGCGAAATCCATTGATGGCTCTATGACTACTGAACAGTACGTGAAGGTTTTGGAAGATGATTTCACCTCCATTGTAGAAAGTGACCCAGATCTCGACAATATGTGGTTCACGCATGACGGAGCTCGACTCCATCGAAGCAGGTGGGTGTTTCAGGTCTGGAGGAGAGCACTTCGCGCTCTGGCTCTGGGGTACCCAGAGGCCACTGGCCTGGGCCTCAATTGGCCGCGACATTCTCCGAATCTGAACACATGCGAATCCTTTTTGTGAGGCTATATTAAGGGGAGGTTTACTATCTTTTGGTTCAAAAAATCGATTTTTTTAAATTGCATTTTTGGACCCATAAAAGTGTTTAGAATCGACCCGTCAAACGGTTTTTCCGAATACGGAACGGAAATGTTTGTTATTCGCGGTTGAACAAAAAAATGCACCTGCCTGAAATCGACCTTTTTCACCTATTTTTTTTTTCTTTCGGAGGACGTTATTTTACCGGCGCTTGGGAAGAAATACACAAAATTCAAATGAAAGTTTGAACGCATGTGTTGGGAAGTTAGCCCCCAAGCATTTGACTTCTGGTTCGAAGACTGTGGAGATCGCGACTTTCCTGGCAGTGAGCAGCTTCGACGAAGGGTATTCAGCCATTCTGAAGACCATGACAACGATGGACGTCACCCTGGGACTCCATTCGATGCAGTTCGCCAAGCATTCGGACGACCACTGGATTCAAGCGGCCGAAAACCGCTTATAACCGGCCGTACGAGCGGCTCTGAAGCAGCGCAGGATGGCCCAGATCGAGCAGAACGCCCTCTATGAGGAAGAGGAAGGACTAGTTTGTGGACCCGGAATAGCAGATTGAACGGAAGTTGCATAATATTGCAATTATATGTAGACTTTTTTTATCACGCGGTATAGTAACTTCAAATCTACTGAACCGGTTGGCATGATTCTTTGTTTCCGACGAAGCTAACTAAATTGTCTAGGAATTGTCCACTTTCATTCGGATCCACCAACTATAAATATTTTTACTTGGCCGACCAAGTCGAAGAACCGATGAAAAAATCCCTATTTTTTTTTCAAATGGCAGCCATTTTGTTTCCTATAGTCCAAATAACTACACCGAGGTACAACTCATAAAGAATCTTATAAACTTCGCTAACGTCAACTCAATTTTGATTTCAGACGAGGCGGCTGACCTGTAACATACTGAGTGTGGAGGTCTACATCGAAATTTTGTTTTGTTCCGACGGCACTTCCACCTTTACTCTTTGACATTTCCGGTCGAAAAAAGTTCCAGTTTGTAGAGTAAACATCAATACACATTTTGACCAAATTTGACATTGATATCTATAACACACCTTGAGAAAAAAATTCTCAAAGAACATGCTTTTTTCGGGCCAAAGGTAGTAAACCTCCCCTTAAGGACAAGGTCTACAGCAATAACTCTAAAACCATTTGCTGAGCTGAAAACACCCACTGAGGACGTCATCGAGAGCATCGATGTTACGACACTTCAGCGGGTCCTGCAGAATTCCGCTATTCGTCTGCGCCACATCATCGCCAATGATGGCAGGCACATCGAACATGTCACAATCTAAACCCGAATATCTGCAGTGACGTTTGCATGTTGAACCATGTTTGTGAAGGCCGTTGTTTGTAGCTAATTTAGGTTTTTTTTATACAGTCCAATAATTGTCACCCTGTATCTTTTGATAAGACATAATTTTGTGATTATAAACTCCAGACATTTCGCAGAGTGTCAAATAAATCTGTGATAAATCTGACATTTCGACGTGTAAAGAGCCCGTCGTGGTTTATAAACAAAGGCAGGAAGTTCCCAAGAAAGGAGAGTAAATTTCATCATAGATTCCGATGAAGTAGACTAATAAAATCTGAGTGAACCCAGAAAGAGCGTAATGACACCTATGGGAGAGTCGTTCAAATAATTTGAAAGCATAACCCTATCATGCGAATTATCTGAGGGGCATCAAGAAGTTTCCGTTTGAGGGCTTTGCAGTAGCCTGCACTGTGACAAAGTCATGGGATAGTTCCTAACATCGTGTCGGACTTCGTTTTGTCAATCGTAGTGCAGAAAATCGACGTAGCATGGGCTCAACAAGTCGGTGGAAGAGCCCTGCAGAAAAATTGAGCCACACTATTACAGCCGTCCATAACTGCCAAACCACTGCCGGTGCAGAACTGTGCGCGAACTGACCTCTCTATTACGTCTCAGAGATGTTCGATGAGATTCGTGTCAGGCTATCTGGGTGGTCAAATCATTCGTTCGATTTGTCCAGAATGTTCTTCAAAACAAACGCGAACAGTTGTGGCCCGGTGACATGGTGCACTGTCATCCATAAAAATTCCATCATTGTTTGCATGCGCAACCGAAGGAACATGCATCGTTTTTCTTGACCTCACAGACACTACAATATCGTACTTTTCTTGTTAGTGCCAGTTCTTCATTTTATATCCTTTCAACTTCTACCATTGTCAGTTACTTTACCTCCAAAATTGCAATACTCATCAACTACGTTTAGTGTCACAGCTACCAATCTAATTCGCTCAGCGTCGCCAGATTTCCTTCGACTATACTGTTTTACTTTTGTTGATATTCTTTTTACAGCCTCTTAACCTTCGATGTTAACTACTTTCTCTTGTTGAGAAAAGAGTTTCATTCCATTGCCAGTTTATATTTCTTACCCTCTTTACTCCTCCCATTATCAGTGCCAGCCGCTGTGGCCGAGCGTTTCTGGGCGCTTCAGTCCGGAACCACGCGGCTGATACGGCCGCAGGTTCGAATCCTGCCTCGGGCATGGATCTGTGTCTGTCCTTAGCTTAGTTAGGTTTACGTAGTTCTAAGTCTAGGGGACTGATGACCTCAGATGTTATGAGGGTCACTCCAAAAGAAATGAACACAATTTTTTTTAAATCCATCTTTTATTCTACATGTTTGAAAGTTTTACAGTGTGTAGATATATCCCTTAGGAACAATATTTTCATTTCTCCACATAATTTGCATCCCTCTCAACTGCCTTACGCCATCTTGAAACCAGCGCCTGTATAACCGCACGGTAAAATTCTGGACCAACCTGTTGGAGCCACTGTTTGGCAGCGTGCACAAGGGAGTCATGATTGTCGAACCTTGTTCCACGAAGAGAGTCTTTCAGTTTCCCAAAGAGATGATAGTCGCATGGAGCCAGGTCAGAACTGTAAGGCGGGTGTTTCAGTGTTGTCCATCCGAGTTTTGTGATGGCTTCCATGGTTTTTTGACTGACATGTGGCCGTGCATTGTCGTGCAACAGCAAAACATCCTATTTTTGCCGATGTGGTCGAACACGACTCAGTCGAGCTTGAAGTTTCTTCAATGTCGTCACATATGCATCAGAATTTATGGTGGTTCCACTTGGCATGATGTCCATAAGCAAGAGTCCTTCGGAATCGAATAACACAGTAGCTTAACTTTTCCAGCAGAGGGTGTGTGTGTGTGTGTGTTTTTTTTTTCCCCTTGGGTGAATTTGCATGATGCCACTCCATTGATGGCCTCTTCGTCTCCGGTGAAAAATGATAGAGCCATGTTTCATCACCTGTCACAGTTCTTCCAAGAAATTCATCTCCACCATCCTCGTACTGTTCCAAAAGTTCGCTGCATACCGTTCTCCTTGTTTATTTGTGAGACACTGTCAACATCCTGGGAACCCACCTTGCACAAACCTTTTTTAACGCCAACACTTTCAGTATTCTGCAAACACTTCCTTCCCCTATCCGAACGTAGCGTGACAATCCGTTCACTGTGATATGTCTGTCAACAGTCACCAATTCGTTACCGCTCTGCACATTGTCTGGAGTATGTGCAGTACGAGGCCTGCCACTGCGAGGACAATCCTCAATATTGCCGTGCCCCACTTTCATCACGTAATGTGCTTGCACACCGACTAACTGTACTGCGATTGACAGCAGCATCTCCATACACCTTTTTCAACGTCTTGTGGAAGTTTCCCACTGTCTCGTTTTCACAGTTTTCACAGCACAGGAATTCTATGACAGCACGTTGCTTCTGACGAACGACAAGTGTAGCAGCCATCTTGAAGAGATGCTGTGACAGCACCACTCACACGAACAGGTTGAACAAAGTTTGAAAACAAGCGGGACGGATGTATCTACACACTGTAAAACTTTCACACATGCTGAATGGAAACTATATTTTTACAAAAATAGTGTGCAATTCTTTTGGAGGACGCTCTTTTGGAGGAGCCATTTGAGCTATCAACAGTTATTTTACTGCCGCAACAGTAACACTTGCATCCATCTTACCAAGTGTCTCATAACACAATTTACTTCCCTCAGCATAGTTTGACGTAATTCTATTACTCTTCATAACCATTTTTCTTACTTCTGTTTCTGTTCATCCTGTAAACTCGTTTCAAGATACTATCCGTTCCTTTCAATTTATCCTTCAAGATCTTCGGCGTCTCTGACAGAGCTACAATGTGATCGACAAACGTTGACGTTTTTATTTCTGTAATACAAAAAGAATAAAGCCTTTTTTTTTAACCACGCCTCTTCCGTACCAACCACGAAACGTTTACACTAGGCAATCGTACTGTAGCTGCTTCATAGCACTGCATAGACGTAAGTACCAGATTTTCTCGCATCGTCTAATATTCTAGAAACCAGAATATGGAAGCATTTATCAGCTCGCCAGTTCTGCCTCAGTTATGTCTGTATTAGAAGCTTGTTTCACTTCGGTGACCTTCCCAAGCCAGACACTAGAACAGTCGTTAAGTGTCCTCCGCGATCCGGTACGAAACTTGTCCTAGATGGCCGTGAAGCCGGTTTCAGGACAATGACAGACCACTGTGCTCGCACCAGCGGTAACTGATAACCAGAATGTCCCTTTGTAGCAGCGAGCAATTAGTCATGTTGAGTACAAGTGAAGAGTTCGGTGAAAGAAGGTAGTAAGTGAATTTTGGTCACAAGCGAGTAAAACACATTTCAATCTAATATTATAGAGCTTGAGTAAGGTAAAATACAGAATAACTGAATGTTAATTCACCGACGGAAATTGGAAATGTTACACCATGAACACATTAGTGACATTATTTTCAGTACAGATAAAACATTTTTCGCAGTGCCCGTGTTATACGGTGTACTGTGCAATGTCAATCCAGACATGTATGCACGTTTGAAGGACATTGCGTAGAACGACATACAGCACAGACACTACAAACACTATATCATTCCTAGACAAGGCCGCGACAATAATAATAAAAGTCTCTTCCTGTGCGGCAATCACAGCGACTCAGCGAGTGCAGGAGGTAGACACACAGTGACATATGGAAGTTTGGTCTCTGCAAATTCATTGTTGACATGCGAAAGCGGCTGGTCGATGAAATTCACCAAACAGCCGTGCAATTGTGATGCTATTTTATTTTCGATACCAGTTTCGGTAATTCATTATGTCATCTTCAAGCCCCATATGCACCTCTGAAAAATTATCGATATTGGCGTACTGGGGCATATGTTTCTGCGTGACATGGATTCTCAAGTGTGTACACGTCCTGGCAGATCGAGTACGGGAGTCCATTATTTTCAATAAAAGAAAACGGAATTTTTTTTTAAATGCGTGAGCTATGGATGGCAATGGATCTTCACAAAGCCGTACAAGTGCCCTGGGTTGGCGACACATCAGATTTTTCCAGTATGTGCCGCTATCCCACGGCTTGCTCACGTGCTCGACGAACAAACAACCTTTCTGCTGACGGGGTGACGCTTAGGGAAGCGTCGCTTGCCTAGGCAGAGCTCCTACAGTAGCCAATCAGGAATGTCCAGGAGATCACGTGTGAGCGCCCACCGCGCCGAGCTGCGCGAACAAGGTTCAAAAAGGGTTCAAATGGCTCTGAGCACTATGGAACTTAACATCTACGGTCATCAGCCCTCTAGACCTTGGAATTATTTAAACCTAACTAACCTAAGGACATCACACAACACCCAGTCATCCCGAGGCAGAGAAAATCCCTGACCCCGCCGGGAATCGAACCCGCGAACCCGGGCGTGGGAAACGAGAACGCTACCGCACGACCACGAGCTGCGGACAGCGAACGAGGCATTTGCCGTAAGTGATTTAGGGAAATCACTGAAAACCTATATAAGGATGACCGGATGCAGGTTTGAAACGTCATCCTCCTGAATGCGAGTACTGTGTGTTAACCACTGCGCCACTTCTTTTACCGACAGGCCCCCGACGAGGTCAGACGCATTGGCCGGTTGCCTCCGTGCACTTTTCGAGCCCCGGCTCAATCTATTTGCGCCTTCGGGCCGCTAAACTCACGTAATGTACCCCGGCTAGGTCATCAGTAAATGTTTTCTCAATAAACGGGAGGCAGTTTGCCGACCGGAGTTGAAAAATCAACACTTGTTCTTTTTTAGACCCCACTTCCACGACAGCCACGTCCTGACATGCACAAGTGCTTCCTTCGAAGACTTGAGTTGCAGTTAAGTCTTCGAAGGAAGAACTTGAGAATTCATGTCACCCTGAAACATATGCCCCAGTATGTCAACATCGATAGTTTTTGAGAGGTGCATATAGGGCCTGAAGATGCCATAATGAATTACCAAAATTGGTAGCGAGAATAAAATAAAATAACTTCTCAATTGCACGGCTGTTTTGGGAATTTCATTGTTAAATTTGGAAGTTTGTTTCGGTTCTGGAGTCGTGTTCAGGTAACTGAAGTTCTTAAGGCAAATACTCGCGATAAACGGCAAATCCGGTCTGGCACAAATTTTCATTGTCACTAAACCATTATGCAGCTGAAATCTAGTCATGTTCTCAACTGTGAATATCTTTAACAGAAAAAAGCTATTCCTGCAGGTAAAAAATGGTTGGTTGGTTGATCTGGGGGGAGGGGACCAAACAGCGAGGACATCGGTCCCATCTGATTGGGGAAGGATGGGGAAGAAGTCAGCCGTGCCAGGGAATCATCCACGCATTTGCCTGAAGCGATTTGGGGAAATCACTGAAAACCTGTATCAGGATGGCCGGACGCAGGTTTGAAACGTCATTCTCCCAAATGCGAGTACTGTGTGCTAACCACTGCGCCACCTCACTCGGTAAAAGAATGGTGTGAGAATGCTATGGCTACTAAGTTTGTAGTACTTCTGAGATGAAGGTCGCAGGGGTCGTGCACGTGCCGTTCACAGGCGTCTTTTTGACTTTGAGAAAGGTCCATTCATTCGTAGCATGCCGGCAGATCTCCCAGAAATACTACACCGCGAGAAGTTCATAGGATTGTTCGGCTGAGTCTAATGAATAGACGAAGGCTAGTATCCTGGATTACATTCCAAACCTTTAGGCAACGTTTCAGGAAGTGAGGGTGTGTGACACTATTGATGGTGATCCGTCCGCCGTTGGATGTGGATAATTAACTCAGCGGCACACTCGGTGCTATTCGAGAGGAATAGCCCATTTGTTGGCACCGGCTTCCACCTTTTCCCTTCTCTCATCGTCATTCAACACAAATATAACAACAGTACAAACACACACATCCATCCATTAAATTCTCTCACACTTTATAAATACAGACACCTCACAGCTCTCGTATACACTCGCAGTCAGAGGGTCCATCGTGCTCGGAGGAAGAACACCTTTCCGACAGGTGGCTGAACACACCCAGTGGGACAGCCCAGCAAACAATAGCCTGCGACGATTACATTTTTACGTCACAAGTGAAATCCTCGTAGATGTTCCAGGCACAGCGTCACCACGAACCGCTGCGATCATTATTGGAAGACTGTTTCAGATCTCGTTTTGCATTCTTCGTTTACCGCTGACTCAATAACACAGGCAACAGATGCACATTCAGCTGGGGCGCAGAGTGGCATTCTGCAGTGTTCAACAATGAGTCACGCTTCTTTTTGTGACGGTCAGATTGGTGCCAACGTGTCCCTAGAGGACCTGGCGCAAGGTCACAGGAAGCGATGGTTCTTGAGACTCATACCACTCCACCTTCTTGAACCGTGATGTGGGGTGCAGTTGCATATGAGAACAGGGCTATTTGGTAACTGTTGAAGGGAGCTTGAATGATAACCGGGGTATGACAAGAATGGATATCCTGTTGTCATACCCCTCATGACCAACGTACCAAGTAGTATGTTCCATTAGGACATTTCAAGACGACACGTTGCAGTTCACACAACAAATGCCTTGAGAAACGTCCAGATCCTTGGCTGGTCAGAATGGTCTCTTGATTTGTCCCGTTTAGGACACGTATGGGAAATCGTACACTTTCATCGCCCGTTGCCGTCATGAATTAACATAGCATGTGTTTCAGACACGACAAGAAACTTCGCGTAGCAGAACTGTCTGGTTTCATTTCATATCGAATACAAGAATGTACTTTGTGCCGTGGCGTCCCATCTTAGACTTAAGTGGACGACGGACATCAAATCCGAATAGAATAGAAGTTTAATTATTTATTACTTGTTATGTGACGAACAACTATACAAACTCTAATGAATTTAGGCGCCAGACTTTCCATTTGAAATTGATCAACCGTATGCGATAAGCCTTTGTTCATAAACGCCTAACAAAAACAGCAACATCTTTCAGGTTCCATTTTCATTTAATAAAAACTTATAAATCATCAAAAAAGTATCAACAAGGAAAATCAGCTACGAATACTCTATAACACGACGATGATTCTCAGTAAACGTTGTACTGACTAACTCTGTTTTTACCTTTCTCTAATCCGGTGCACATCAGGGCCCTTTGTATTTATTATTTATGATCTTTATGCAACATCCAACAAGTACGTCTGCTTTTTTTTTTTTTGTTGAAGTCACCAAATCGATCTCTGATCTGTAATCGGTATTACGGAGCTTCCACGTCCTGATATTCTCCATTTAACATAAAGAAAATAGTTAAGCTAGCCAGATGATGGTACTGCTGTGTGATTCAGACGATTAACATTATGCAGCGTTTCAAGCCTTTCTCCTTAATTTGTCGCTCATCACGATTTAGAAGAGGCTATATGGACCGCGTAACCTTGTTAAGGATATTTATTTTTATTTCTTTACTGACATTGGATATCTAACAGGTTTTGTGCCATTTATGTATCTATTCATCGCTCTTTGTATTTTCTTCTGAACTTACTGACACCACAAAATCTCTTTCTGTTTTCAGCCTAACAGTAGAAGCTTCTCATCATTCCGCATCGAATAGCGCCAGTAACTGAATTCCGACCAAATAATGACGTACCTCCTTTTTCTTCTTTATCCTACATCTATGTCTTAAATTACTCTGATTTGTAGAATTTTCCCAATCGTAAATCGGAACCGAAGCGCACAGAAGAAATACGATAGTGTAGTGCCCAATCACAATGGTAGGAGCAAGAAGAACAGTACTCAGCCTGGCATGGAGATGGCGTGAATCAATGAAATTTTCTTTTGGTATTTGATGTCTAATAACGTCAGTCCAGTGTCAAATTGACTAAAAGGCTGCACAGATTTAACTGTATGGCGAGGTAGCCGTGATGTGTTTCATTAGTATATGGAAAACGGATATTCATTCAAAATTTCTTAAACTCAATAATCAGTTAACTCATTTACTAAGAACAGATAACAAAAGAATGCAAAAATCAAACGTAATTATAATTTTCTCGAAAAAGATTCGGGTGAAAGATAGTCTAAAATTAAGATATCGGGTAAAAACATCAACAAAGTGCACAATAGGGAGTTGAACGGTCGGTAACTAAGAAATAACTGACTTCATGGGCGTATCGGAAGAAGGTAGAAGTAGCTGCCGTGCACAAAAAAGACGATGTCGATTTCATCTGTCGGAATGTTAAGAGTTAGCACTTTCTGGGACACAACAGAGATTATTGTAACTGATTGGTTACTAAAATTGAAGCAATGACTGCAGAAAGTCACCTACGTCTTGTGGGCAAATGGGATCGAAAAAAAAGTCAGTATAAATTTGAAAACTGAATAAATCACGGAATAATGTAGATAGAGAGGTACAAATTGACACACATGCTTGGAATGACATGGGGTGTTATTAGAACCAAAAAAATACAAAAGTTCAGAAAAAGTCAGACAGATGGCGCTTCATCTGATCAGAATAGCTATAATTAGCACAACAAAGTAAGACGAAGCAAAGATGATGTTCTTTACAGGAAATGCTCAATATGTCCACCATCATTCCTCAACAATATTCCGAGGAATAATGTTGTGAACAGCACTGTAAAGCATGTCTGGAGTTATGGTGAGGCATTGGCGCCGGATGTTGTCATTCATCATCACGATACACTTGCGACTTCAGGTAACCCCAAAGCCAATAATCGCACGGACTGAGGTCTGGGGAACTGGGAGGCTAAGCATGACGAAAGTGGCACACGATCATCACCAAACGACGTACACAAGAGATCTTCCACGCGTCTAGCAATACTTTGTTTTGTGTGTGTGTGGGGGGGGGGGGGGGGGGGTTCTAATAAAACCCCATGTAATTCCAAGCATGTGTGTCAATTTGTACCTCTCTATCTACATTATTCCGTGGTTTATTAAGTTTTCAAATTTATAGTGACTTTTTGATCACCCGGTACGTAACGATCGCCTGGTTTACAAAAGGGGGATGGAGAAAACTCTTTTATTATAGTTATAAAAGATACTTTGGCAGTGGGAGAAATGAGGGATTTGAAATAGGAGCTGTGGAGCCTTCACTCCTGTATTCAGTAGGTACGGTACTCTCTCACTTCCACACGTATTCCATGTTTTACAGAAACTTGTGGTTTCTTTCATTTTATTGCTCCACTGATCCGTATCAGCGAAGGGTCGGCGTGGTCACGAACGGATACGGCATAATTTAAGGGGTGGCGCAATGGCGGGTAAAGTTGCCATTTTCCTCGTTTACAGTCAATATAATACACGAAATATTGCTGTTGGTTTAACCAGACCGTGGCTGCAGATTGTTGCATATCGCTTAAGCGACCTCTTTCGTTTTCGGAAATGATTATACGAACCGTTTGTGTAAATGGAGTGCAAGACTTTAGCTGGGCCGGGGACGGGGTGTGGGAGCCTGGTACCGCATACTACTTTCGTAGGATGGGGAATGATGAAGGAAACGGTGCAGAAATTCTTACAAAATTATTGAAAAGTAGTATGTCCGAAACTAAACCATATCATGAAAAGCATGTACAACCGTACATAATGCGGAATTAAAATTAAAATAAAAAATGGCAAGGACTATTGCGTTGGTGTTGTTGTTGTTGTTGTGGTCTTCAGTCCTGAGACCCCTGGTTTGATGCAGCTCTCCATGCTACTCTATCCTGTGCAAGCTTCTTCATCTCCCAGTACTTACTGCAACCTACATCCTTCGGAATCTGCTTAGTGTATTCATCTCTTGGTCTCCCTCTACGATTTTTACCATCCAAGCTGCCCTCCAATGCTAAATTTGTGAACCCGTGATGCCTCAGAACATGTCCTACCAACCGGTCCCTTCTTCTTGTCAAGTTGTGCCACAAACTCCTCTTTTCCCCAATTCTATTCAATACCTCCTCATTAGTTATGTGATCTAGCCACCTAATCTTTAGCATTCTTCTGTAGCACCACATTTAGAAAGCTTCTATTCTCTTCTTGTCGAAACTATTTATGATCCATGTTTCACTTCCATACATGACTACACTCCACACAAATACTAGAAACGACTTCCTGACACTTGAATCTATACTCGATGTTAGCAAATTTCTCTTCTTTAAAACCGCTTTCCTTGCCATTGCCAGTCTACATTTTATATCCTCTCTACTTCGACCATCATCAGTTATTTTGCTCCCCAAATAGCAAAACTCCTTTACTACTTTAAGTGTCTCATTTCTTAATCTAATTCCCTCAGCATCACCGGACTTAATTCGACTACATTCCTTTATCCTCGTTTTGCTTTTGTTGATGTTCATCTTATATCCTCTTTCAAGACACTGTCCATTCCGTTCAGTTGTTCTTCCAGGTCCTTTGCTGTCTCTGACAGAATTACAATGTCATCGGCGAACCTCAAACTTTTTATTTCTTCTCCACGAATTTTAATACCTACTCCAAATTTTTCTTTGTTTCCTTTACTGCTTGCTCAATATACAGATTGAATAACATCGGGGAGAGGGTACAGCCCTGTCTCACACCCTTCCCAACCGCTGCTCCCCTTTCATTCCCCTCGACTCTTATAACTGCCATCTGGTTTCTGTACAAATTGTAAATAGAATTTCGCTCCCTGTATTTGTCCCCTGCCACCTTCAGAATTTGAAAGAGAGTATTCCAGTCAACACTACCAAAAGCTTTCTCTGAGTCTACAAATACTAGAAACGTAGGTTTGCCTTTCCTTAATTTATTTTCTAGGATAAGTCGTAGGGTCAGTATTGCCTCACTTGTTCCAACATTTCTACGGATTGCGTTGGTAGAGAAGCAGTAACGGTAGTGGGAGTCGATCTGGAGAGTTCACGGTGACTTCGAACGTGGAGTAATCACTGGATTTCACCCGAGTAACAAAGCAGTCGGAGGTATTTCAGCACTCTAAAACTACCGAATTCGATTGTCTGTAAAGTGTTTATGAAGTGGAAACGCGACGGAAAAACCACAGCTAAACCTAAGTCAAGCAGGTTTACGGACAGGGAGCAACGAGCATTGCGGAATATGGTTGTATAAAGTAGCGTCAACGGAAGGAATCATTCACGCTTTCCAAAGTGCTACTAGCAGTGCAGCTAGCATAATGACTGCCTGCAGAGGGTTAAGAGAATGTGGTACAGTGGTCGAGCAGCTACTCAAAAGATAAACATTCCTGTACGCAATTCTACGTGACGCTTAAAGTGATGTAAAGCTCGATGTCACAGGACAGTGAATGACTGAAAACGTGTTATCTGCGGTGCTGATCACGCTATACTCTGTGGTAATCCGAGGAAGTGTTTGCCTTCGACGAATACGTGGTGAACGTTACCTGCCATCACCTGCTAACAGTAAAGTATGGAGAACGTAGTGTTGAGGAATATTAGTGGTTTCAGTGGTTAGACTATGGCCCCTTACTGGGCTTAAGAAAACCCTAAATGAACAACGACAGCATTGTGTACTACGCACAATAGAGGAACGGATCAGAGACGATAACTGATCACCATAACAATGCACCCTGTCATACAACAGTATTTCTGAAGCAGTGCTATGTGAACACAGGCATTCCTGAAATGATTCCAGCGTAAAGGCGAAACGTGCACACACCCCACATTAATGTCTCCTAATCGGTGTCCAGATTCTTTCGATCAGGTTGTGCCAGTGTCACCATTTTTATAACTGGTACCTATTACTTACAGCGTAGCCTATTTAACTAAAGAGACTATACACTAAGAATCTTTCATTCTGCATCGAAGTATGTCTTGTTTTCAAATTATGTTGCAGCTTAAAACCGTGTGGTGCTCCGTGACTCGAAACCGGAACCTTTACGTTTCACAGACAACGACCTTACCGACAGAGCTACCCATACACCCCTCATTGCCCGCTCTGACAGCTTTTCTTCGGCCAGTACCTCTCGCCTATCTTACAAACTTCACAAAAGTCTGGACAACCTATTAGTTGGATACATGTTTGCTCAGCTCTTCGACTGTGGACAACAATTTCTCCGAGATACCAAGTAGCCTCTATTCTAAGGGGCACCTAAAGATGTCTATGACCGAATGCTTGCGTTGTTTATGTTGTGCTTACGATAATTTTGCACCATAGGTGCACCAGTATTTCTTTACAAGCTTAGTGGGACTGTATTTACTTCAGTTGATGATACCAGCAGTTGTTCTGTAACTGAACAGTGTGATGCACTTCCGTTCGTACGAAGGTCACCGCATCCCTTCAGATATTATTAGTCTGCTATTTACTTTGTGTAACCCTCCTCCACTACCGCTTTCTACCACCTCCCTTTCCTGCCCCCTCTCCTACCCGATTGTAAACAACGGAAAAAGAAAACAGTGGTTGGAAAGAGGAACGACTACCTAGTTCCCTGGCAGTGGCGGCCCAACAAACTCCCAAGGTAAACAACACGCGATAACAGGGAACACAATTACCGTGACGAGTGGTCGCTTCGGTATATAGACTCCAGCGTTACCGAACATCAAGCAGTTTCTGAGACCACTGCTTCCTGATGACGGTGAGTTACCATTGCAGTTTCTCATCACAGGGTCCTAAATGATCTAGACTCGCAATGCAAGTGGCGATTTACCTATTGTTTACTCGCGATTTTCTTTGAGTTATACGTGCTGAGTGGGTTCTGCTATCATTATCTTCTTCTTTTATTCAATACATATTGTTAACGTTCCAAATAATCATTCAGCAGTTCATTACGAACCAGCTTTCGGCTCCCAAACCCACTATCAAATAATTTAACACTAAACAGATACTCCATATAACTTTAGCGAAGACTGTTTTTCAAAGTTGTGTGACATCTGAGGGCTATACCGATACCAGAAAAAAAATACAATGCGCATAGAGGTCTGAACAAATAAATCTTACATTACAGAATATTCAAAGAACATAAGTATCTGAATGTATAAGCCAAATACGCTATGTGACCATAAGTATCCGTTCACCTGGCTGGAAATGACTTACAAGTTCGTGGCGCCCTCCGCCGATAATGCTGGAATTCCGTATGGTGTTGGCCCGCCCTTAGGCTAGATGACATCTTCCACTCTCTCAGGCATACGTTCAATCAGGTGCTGGAAGGTTTATTGGGAAATGGCCATTCTTCACGGAGTGCTGCACTGAAGAGAGGTATCGATGTCGGTCGGTGAGGCCTGGCACGAAGTCGGCGTTCCAAAACATCCCAAAGGTCCTCTATAGGATTCAGCTCAGGACTCTGTGCAGGCCAGCCCATTAGATGTTATTGTCGTGTAACCAGTCCGCCACAGGCCGTGCATTATGAACAGGTGCTCGATCGTGTAGAAAGATGCAATCGCAACCCCCGAATTGCTCTTCAACAGTGGGTAGCAAGAAGGTACTTAATACATCAATGTAGGCCTGTGCTGTGATACTGCCAAGCAATACAACAAGAGGTGCAAGCCTACTCCATGAAACACGACCACATCAGAACACCACCGCCTCCGAATTTTACTGTTGATACTAAACACACTGGCATTCGCCATACCCACACCCTGCCATCGGATCTCCACAGTGTGTACCATGATTCGTCAGTCCACGCAACGTTTCTCCCCTCCTTAATCGTCCAATGATTACGGACCCTACACCAAGCGAGGCATCGTTTGACATTTACCGGCGTGATGTGTGGCTTATGAGCAGGCGCTCGACCATGAAATCCAAGTTTTCTCACCTCCCGCCTAACTGTCATAGTACTTGCAGTAGATCCTGATGCAGTCTGAAATTCCTGTGTGATGGTCTGGATAGATGTCTGCCTATTACAGATTACGAGCCACTTCAACTGTCGGCGGTCTCTGTCACTCAACAGACAAGGTCGGCCTGTACGTTTATGAGCTATATGTGTACCTTAACGTTTTTACTTCACTATCGCATCAGAAACAGTGGAGCTAGGGATGTTTAGGAGTGTGGAAATCCCACGTACAGACGTATGACACAAGTGACAGCAAGTCACCTGACCACGTTCGAAGTCCGTGAGTTTCGCGGAGCGCCCTCTCACGATGTCTAATCACTACTGAAGTCGCTGATGTGCAGTACCTGGCAGTAGGTGGCAGCACAATGCACCTAATATGAAAGACGTATGTTTCTGGGTGTGTCCGGATACTTTTGATACCATAGTGTATGTTGTACAAGTGAGTAATGGCACAGAATAATACGTTATAAGAACAAACTGTGCAAGTGAAGAACAGGCCGAAAAAGAGGGATGAGAGGGTCGGGGGACAGAAAGTAAAAAGGAGTCTATGGAATGTGGGTGCGGAACACATAACAAGCATATTATCTAATGGCGAGAGAAATATTAACTGGCTGCCGCTACCATAGCAAGGGTGAGCAATCGAACTGTGTTTGGTCATTAGGGACCATATCAATGTTCTTTGATTGGTCTTTATTAATTGCCAGAATCTCTATTAATGTTAGTTTCGGCCTTTGGTTCCTCTACAGAGAACATCACATTTAATATCATATAAATGACATACATTCAGAGTATATTCACCATAGGTGGAATCTTTCTTTTCCACTCTCCAACTCTTCCCATGCTGAGTCAGTCTCGTAGTTGCAGCCCTACCTGATTGACCTACATATAATTTGCCACACAGGTTGCAAGAAGTACTATGAATTTAGCCAACAGTATTCCTAGTGTAAAAAGCTGGAGTGTATTTCCTGGATGTTAGTATAATGGCATCTGCTTGTGCGGTCCTACCTACATTTAGCATGAAGGCTCATTTGCTGTCAGTGTAGTTAAGTGCTATCTGAGGAGGATATAGTATTGTTTCTTTCCTTTTTTTGAGTACGTTGTTAATTAGAAAATTTGGAAATTTTTGGTAAGCTTCTATGGGACCAAACTGCAAAGGTCATCGGTCCCTACTTACGCACTAATTAATGTAAGTTAAACTAACTTAACGCTTGGGAGCCGCGTGAACCGTGACAAGGCGCCCTACATCACGCGGCTACCCAACGCGGCGGCCAATTAGACAGTTATCTGTTTAGTTTTACAATGGCGACTTGCGTGATAATTACCCTGTTGCTTCTGGAACTAGAGAAATGAAATGTATGTGCATAGGACGAATCCTGGTATCTTCTCACATAATTATCATTCGTATATATTTTTCCCACTTGAAAGTACTTCCCATACCATAAAGTGCCGGTGACTTTCTTTCAGAATGAAATTTTTGTTGTGGAGTGGGGTGTGCGCTGATATGAAAGTTCCTAGCAGATTAAAACCGTGTGCCGGACCAACACTCGAACACGGGACCTTTGCCTTTCACGCCTTTTTTTATTCTTTTATTTATTTATTTATTTATTCGTTGCATTGGTTCGGGGCGGACGTCCAATGACACCCGTTTAGACACTACGTTGATCCATTCACTCAGTTGTTTTAGTTACAGAGGGTAACTAATCAGCCGGCCGCGGTGGTCTCGCGGTTCTAGGCGCGCAGTCCGGAACCGTGCGACTACTACGGTCGCAGGTTCGAATCCTGCCTCGGGCATGGATGTGTGTGATGTCCTTAGGTTAGTTAGGTTTAAGTAGTTCTAAGTTCTAGGGGACTGATGACCACAGCTGTTAAGTCCCATAGTGCTCAGAGCCATTTGAACCATTTGGTAACTAATCCTCTGACAGCACACGCTCAGCTACCGTGCCGGCTAATGGGCTAGTGCTCTACCAACTGAGCCACCCAAGCACGACAGAGGACAGCTCCTCACAGCTTTATTTCATCCTAGTACCTTGTCGCCTACCTTCCAAACTTCACAGAAGCTCTCCTGCGAAACTTGCAGAACTAGCGCTCCTGGAAGGAAGGATATTGATGAAACATGGCTTAATCACGGCCTTGGGAAGGTTTGGAAGGTAAGAGGCGAGGTACTGGTGGAATTAAAACTGTGAGGCGGAGTCGTGCTTGGGTGCTCAGTTGGTAGAGCACTTGCCCGACTTAGAATCTTGGTCCGACTCACAGTTTTAATCTGCCAGGAAGTTTCGACTTTCTTTCAGTGTTCAGCACTTCAGAAACATATTTTTTGCTACAAATTTTAATTACTTCACCGTTTTCTTTATCTAATCTCTTACGTGTCGACGAAACTCCTTCTTTCATTGTTCTTTTCAGTCTCGATAGTTAAAACAAGTCCCAGATGACCCATTTTGTCGAATATGAGACTTAAGGATCGCACAAGTGTTGTTTTTACCATAAGTACCAAACAAGTATTTGAAATGAAATGTTAACTGAAAAAAAGAATATTTTCTTCGGTATGTCTTGGAACTTTTAGGATAACGCGTAGTTCCTTCGGAGTCTTAAAGTTTACACTACACCACTGCCTGACAAAAGCAAGTGAAGCACCTAGAAGACGTGGTTTTGTATCCATGTAGCTTCGAACACGTTCACTCCATCGACGAGCATGTTAAAGATAGAAAGTCCACCACAGTGAATCAGTGTTTAGTGTCGTTACCAGGCCTGGTAGTTTGTATAAGGACCGTGAATACCGTCTGACTTTGAGTGATAACTGTGAAGGACATAGAGGTGACATATTCCCGTTTGAGTCAGCGTCATCAGCACCTGACAGAGTTTGAAATGGATCTTATGAGGCCTTCTATTTAGCTTCATTGTGGGTTTTCATTTTGGCTGGATGATCGAATCATGCAATGTTTAGATTTTTTGGTACATCCGGATGTGGCACTGGCCTCACGTTGGGCTGCATGAGAATTTCATACTTCTCATCAATGTTCTGGTCTATCTTGTCCGACCACCACAAGGCTGGGTCACCAAACTCTGTACCGAGCACATCACATCTGCGCCTGCCACCAGAGAACAAGTTATGGACTCCGTGCAACATTCTGCGTCATCTTGCGTAAGTGATCAGAGACTATCAGCAGCTGAACAGGGAATTACCGTCCCATCCACTGGCTGCCCTTAACACGACACCACAAATATCTGATTTAAAGGGGTACCGCGACCAGGAAGCACGGACTTTGATGAAAGGTATCGCATTGTATTCAGCAATGGATTGTTGTTCTGCACCACGCCATATGATGATTGTCGGCAAGTAAGGAATCGACCTGGGGAGACATCCCATTCTGCCAATGTTTTGGAGAGACACAGTGGTGTTACCCCTGGTGTCATAGTGTGGCGAGCCATTGGGTATGACTTCATGTCAAGACTAAAAGTGATGGAGAGAGCTCTGATGTACACACAAGACTTCCTGCATCCTCAAGTATTACCCCCTCCCCACGTGTCAGCACCGTGATGCCACCCTTCAAAAAGTCGGGGCTTATCCCCATGTGGCACACGTCTCTTAATTTTCTGTGTGATGTAGTCTGGTGGGTAGCAAGATAGTCAAACCTGTCCCCAATAAAGCATGTATGACACCAGCTCAGATGCCAGAAACCAGGAGAACTACGACCAGTTACAATAGATTGCTCCAGAAAAGGATGCAAAGGCTCTTTGATACTTCTCCCAACCCGAATCAGTCCATTTTGTCCAGGGTGTTGAACGTCATACTGATACATGGGCTCATACTGCCAAGTTCTTTCCAAATTTCACTTTATATTGTAATCACTGGAATAACATCACACACCCCGTCAACCTGAGAGGTTCCGTTTTTTTTCCTCTTCTGCCTGTGTCCTTCACTTTTTTTTAGCAATGTATAAATTTGATGTCTGATTGTGAATTGCTGAAAAGTGGTTAGATATTAACAATTTATTGCAATGTTTTTCTTTAATTTATTAGAACAACATTAGTGCTAGGGCTACCAAATCTTTGACCAACATTGTATGCATTTGTGACGTCACATAATCCATCATAAAGCACATCCCTCTTGTGTATGACCTCGTCATCATTACGTAAGAAGCCACAACCTCCTTATCCATGACATGATTCACATTCCAAGAAGCCAAACTTAATTTCGTGCAATGGTGATTACCATCAAAACAAAGCAGCCAGTCACATGCCGCTGCTATAAATACCATTAAAACGAAACAGCTACTCACATTGTATCTCGAGAACAACTACCTTGGTCAAGCTCAAAAGAATTCGAACGAATTTTTTTTGCATAATGTTGAAAAGTGTTTATCCAAAAACTGAAATAAAAGGTGTAACTTGCAGTATTCCACAACTAAAATCCGTGAGACACACATACATACACAAGCACACGCACACACACACACACACACACACACACACACACACACACACACACACACTCACACACACACAAACAAACAAACAAAAAAATGTTTGTGCCGTGAACTTAATAGTTAAGCAGCCCTTGCGACCATTCATACTTCGATCTTTCTACCGCATGTCGTGTAAGACGCAATGAAGCATCAAATTACATATTTTCTACATTTAAATTCGTCTGTGATGCTTGTCGATTATCATCTACATCTACATGACTACTCTGCAATTCACATTTAAGTGCTTGGCAGAGGGTTCATCGAACCACAATCATACTATCTCTCTACTATTCCACTCCCGAACAGCGAGCGGGAAAAACGAACACCTAAACCTTTCTGTTCGAGCTCTGATTTCTCTTATTTTATTTTGATGATCATTCCTACCTATGTAGGTTGGGCTCAACAAAATATTTTCGCATTCGGAAGAGAAAGTTGGTGACTGAAATTTCGTAAAAAGCTCTCGCCGCGACGAAAAACGTCTATGCTGTAATGACTTCCATCCCAACTCGTGTATCATATCTGCCACACTCTCTCCTCTATAACGCGATAATACAAAACGAGCTGCCCTTCTTTGCACCCTCTCGATGTCCTCCGTCAATCCCACCTGGTAAGGATCCCACACCGCGCAGCAATATTCTAACAGAGGACGAACGAGTGTAGTGTAAGCTGTCTCTTTAGTGGACTTGTTGCATCTTCTAAGTGTCCTGCCAATGAAACGCAACCTTTGGCTCGCCTTCCCGACAATATTATCTATGTGGTCCTTCCAACTGAAGTTGTTCGTAATTTTAACACCCAGGTACTTAGTTGAATTGACAGCCTTGAGAATTGTACTATTTATCGAGTAATCGAATTCCAACGGATTTCTTTTGGAACTCATGTGGATCATCTCACACTTTTCGTTATTTAGCGTCAACTGCCATCTGACACACCATACAGCAATCTTTTCTAAATCGCTTTGCAGCTGATACTGGTCTTCGGATTTACCTAGACGGTAAATTACAGCATCATCTGCGAACAATCTAAGAGAACTGCTTAGATTGTCACCCAGGTCATTTATATAGATCAGGAATAGTAGAGGTCCCAGGACGCTTCCCTGGGGAACACCTGATATCACTTCAGTTTTACTCGATGATTTGCCGTCTATTACTACGAACTGCGACCTTCCTGACAGGAAATCACGAATCCAGTCGCACAACTGAGACGATACGCCATTGCTCCGCAGCTTGATTAGAAGTCGCTTGTGAGGAACGGTATCAAAAGCTTTCCGGAAATCTAGAAATACGGAATCAACTTGAGATCCCCTGTCGACAGCGGCCATTACTTCGTGCGAATAAAGAGCTAGCTGCGTTGCACAAGACCGATGTTTTCTGAAGCCATGCTGATTACGTGTCAATAGATCGTTCCCTTCGAGGTGGTTCATAATGTTTGAATACAGTATATGCTCCAAAACCCTACTGCAGACCAACGTCAATGATATAGGTCTGTAGTTAAATGGATTACTCCTACTACCCTTCTTGAACACATCTAAAATGTCTAAAGTGGCTGCGTGATGGCATCTATGCATATAAGGCGTGACTGGCGTCCTGTGGTACCGTCATCCACTCTGCATTCACTTGATTCCAAAGTTCGTCTGCGGTTGTTGGCATTGGGTCACAGCGCTGCAACCGTCGTTTAACCATATCCCGCACATTTTCGGTTGGTGAAAAGTCTGGTAATGTGGCTGGCCAGACAGCAAGAAGCAAGTGTTCGCGCATAGACTTGTGGTAATGCATTGTCTTGCTGAAAATCGGCATCGGGGGTGTTGTGCAGAAAGGGTTCTGTTATGGGTCGCAGGATGTCATTCACGTAGGTCACACTGGTGATGCTACTTCCCCTCTCTGTCGCGAACCAAAACGCGGCCATCATTTTCAAATAAACAGAACTTGTATTCGTCCGAAAACACCACCTTATGCCATTCTAGTTGGCAGAGACGTCATCGCATACATCATTGTCGTCTACCATGTGCCTGTGCATTCGTCAAAGGTAGGGGGAGAAGTAGACGACGCGTACATAACCGATGCGTAATAAACAGCAACAGAATGCCATCTGCCACCCCCGATAGTGTACGATGTGTTACCTAGTTTCATTGTTGCGTCAGAGGCGAACAAGACGCAGATCTGTCCTGCAAAGCCGTTCGGATGAGGTGTCGATCTTCTCGAGGGATTGGGGTGGGAGGGGGGGGGGGGGGGGCTCGCGGCTGTGAACCATTTTGCACACACCCGTTGCGCTACCGAAACCCTTGGTTCCACGAGAGCAGCAATTTTCCGGATAGATGCACGACGTTCTCTCATGCCAATAATGCGCTCTCTTTCACACTGAGCCATTACCTCTTGTTTATAGCAACAACGAGAGCCTAAGGCACATTTACCGATAGGTGGTGTTGCCTAACATCATCGATGTTTACCTTGAAAACGCGGACCGATATGGTTCAATGCTGATCATTTCTGGAGAATATACTAATGTACACGTCCTGTGAACATGAACGTACTATCTCTAGTCGTTCAAGGTGTTCTGTTTTTTCTGAACATAAGTGTACGTCTGTCAAATGGATCTCTAAAACACCTCTGGATTCTCAAATCAAGTGCTCCAATCCTATTTGGATGCTTCACTTCTTACAAAACACATATGGATTAGGATTTATTTTTTACCAGCAGATGACATTTCATTTTTAGGCCCACATGAGGTAATGTATCACAACAAATCTTGCAAATACTACAACTGTACAAAACATTTGTTGGTTAAGATACTATGCTAAGTAGGGAAGTACACAAAAAATAGCCATTCTGGATTACTGACATCTTCAGGATAACTGCAGTTATTTTCATTATTAGGGATTCACTTGGTGTAAAAAGCAGTGGTTCTTCAAATCAATGTTTCCACATCTAAATATTTCCACAAAACACATTACACTTCTCTTGGTTCATTCAACGTCTAAATTGTCTGCAAAAACGCGTCATCAACACAATGTTTTGTCACTGTTGCTTCGTCATCTTGTGCAAAAATATGTCAGTAATTCACAAAATGTTTATGTCAAGTGTTACAATGGTATCTCCACACGTCTCACATACCTGTCAAAATACATAAAGGGTGCTGGCATTTCAACTTAGGCTTACTTGAAAGTGTCATTCATAGTACTAAGTTCGAACTATGTGCACGCGACATTTTGATAAGTTTTCGAGTGATGCGTCACATTACCAAGCACCATTTTAGAGGAAAAGAATATAATGCATCACGTCCTACTATAGAAAAAGATGATTGATAATATTCACAGATTAATACTGATTTTGTCAAATTTGATTTGGATCTACTTGAAGTGATGTACAAATAATAAAAAGGCAAAGTCTTTAGCGATTGGAACTGTGATGCTAAAGCTCTAAAAGTTTAGAGACTGTACTTTTATTGTCATTTGCTAAATAATAGTAAAAATGTAATCGAAATACGTGAGGTAAAAACACATGACATAGTTAAAAGGGAAACAGGCTGATCAAATACAATTGTAGGGAGAAAGAAAGAAATTGTTTTGACTAGATCTTTATTGGAATGTATCACTGAAACCGCATAGTTTCATTATACGTAAGGAGACCTTCATAATCGAAATGTTTATTCACAAATCAACATCCCTGAACACACTGGTGGAACAAGACAAAGAAGAACATGGCCAAAGACAATGTGCAATAAAACAGAGTCGAAAGGTAGATCTCTGAAAAATACAATTTTTTCACCAAAGCAAAATTATTTGTGAACATACATAATGATTTTGCGCACAAAACACACACAGAGTAAATATGGCTCCTGAAGTGGTAGGGAGCAGATTTGGGAGTGATAAAGTACTGGACCACAAAATAAAGTACACTTGAACAGCCGTTACTCGTTGGAAAAAATTAAATGGTCCACAGTGAGAAAGTACGCAATAACGGAGGCACTGATGACTAGTGAATAAGTCAGTTAAAGCAAAGGCTCACAACATCAATAAATACAAACCTTGAAATACAGGGTGCAAGATAATAATATGAAAAGATGACAAAGATAGCCCCACATTGGTGGACCCAAATAAAATTATCAAAATAAATTAAAGTACTAAGCAGTTGCAGTTAAATTATTAATAGCTACACAGTGTTCCTCATTAACAGACAATTACAGTTTAAGAACATCAGTTGCACAAACGGGTTAAGACCCTATGATAAATGTCTACCTCGGTGAAGCCAAAATAATTTAAAGTACATAAATTTTGATACAAATTTCATTAACGAACACAATGCCTCGAGTATAAAGATCAATTATAGGTAACACTGAACAATCTTAAGTGAAAAGGATTCAACTACAAGGAACTTTAATAGTATTTGAAAGAGTAAAACAGTTGTAGGATAACTGAATTCACGGCTGCACCCATGCAGACAGTCTTTACAAGTGGTGAAGGTTTGTTACGACTTACATAACATTTGGTTAAAATACAAGAAATCCATTAGTTACAATTTTGGGAGATGCTATAAGCTTGCGTCTTCACTTAAAACTGAAACATAGAACATAAAAGCAAGGCAAACACTTAAGCTCAGGGGTTACAAGTAAACAAACAATGGCAGCAGTCGACCAGATTTCCTAAGGAATCAGCTAAGCCCAGCAAGCAGAAAAGGCAAACAAATAAATCGCAAGATAATTATTACAGTGGCAGCTAGTTTGGAAAGTAGCTTATAAGAAGTAATGAGGATTTATTAGCTTCGGCCGGCTTTCTTAGCAAAATAAATAACTTTTTTACGCATGTATGACGAATTTTGCTTTGAAAATGATCTGGTGAATGCCATGACACCAACCAAAACAAACAACGATGCTTCTTTTCGGGTTTGCTCCTGAATTTCGTAAGTAAGGCATTGATTGATGGTTAACACATCGTGTAACACACATCTGTACATAAGGAAAATTAAACACTATTCTAATAAAATACAACATATCAATGAATAAAACAGGGCTGGCAAGCATTAATCAGCTAATTTGATGAACAATTGGTGTACAGTCAACTTGAGAGAAAACTGTGACAGAAAGTGTGGACTTGTATACACGAAACAAGCAAGCTATGCTATTCAGTAATATGGGGATTAGGCACAAAAACGAAATTATAGTGCACTTTCACCGCAAATCGTGAATAAATGCCCAGGAAATTGACTAAACACAGCCTGGTAGAAAAAAAAAAACAATCGAGCGCCTTCGCTCGCAATAGAAAACTGGGGGAACAACTAAAAGTATCAAATACCAGCTAGACCCAAAAGGAACTAGGATGCAGTGGATCTCACATCTGATAAGAACGAAATTATTGTCCGTTACAAAAGGCCTCGCCATACAGTCCACAATATGGTCACTCAATGATTCCCTGAGAAGGTTGGTTTTCTTCCAACAGTATAGTAAATATATTCCAACTGGCATGATGGCGCCAATAACACTCCACAGGCCAGACCGCCGCCTTCCAGCTTCCAACAGACTACTCACACGCCCTAGACAAAGCTGTACCTCAAACCTCCCACACCACTGGCAGCATGTCACTTCCCACCTGATTGCCGAGCACGCATTTACATCGCCATCCGCCACTGCTCACAGTTCTTTCATTGGGCAGGCGTCCTCCAGTAACGCAGCAATGGGGCAGAGACATACATGGGGCTGATAGATCGGTTACTGAGAGACAAGGATGTCATGCATACATGGACAGCTATACACAGATTTAATTACAGATCTTTGACCGCAAATGAAAATTCGAACTCTGCACCAAATCAGAATTGTATCATTTCCCAAAATATGTAAGTTTCGGGCACGAAACAAACATGGCACTACCTCTGTAACCTAATTATCCGGTAATATTAAAACATAGATATGGCTTGTATACTGACACTACTGATAAAAACCTACAGGTGAAGTAGACTTGTTGATGACTAAAGTTTTTTACTGTGGGGGCGTAAGCTGTCATCAGCACACCAGGCGGCAAAGAGGTTGCTGAAAGATCGATAGTAGGCGCAAGCAACGCGCCTATCAGAAGAGAGGCCAAAAACTGACTCGCAAGCAATGCGCCGCCAACGGCCTCTCGACCGCTAGTATTTAGATCGCCGCCATGGATCAGGGAGTCCAGTCAGTCATCCAGTGAATCAACAAGTTAAGTCACTTGCAGTCGTAGCCCAGTGGGAGTCGAAGTCACAGTTAGCTCTGCCTCTAGCTCAGGGTCAGTCAGTACCTAGGGAGTGGTGTACATAGCGGGACTTGTACTTCACCAGCAGTGAGCTTGTACCACAACACCTGGACTGTCTTAAGTTAAGCAGTTTTCTGTTCCGGTTAATAAAGTACCCTGTTAATACATGCATACAGTTATAGAAAGAGGGTACCGGGCACCAAACAACATCCTCTCCTTGCTTCCCATGGAACAAGCCTGCAGTGACAATGAGGCGACACAAAATTGATAGTATCACAATTTTCAAGCACATTCGATCCTTTAAATATGTGCACATCTAAATTGTGTGTATTAGTCATCAAAATACATTCAACTTGCTTATTGACACTAATAATGTAACCCACGGGGTGAGTTGATAAGCTTAGTTCAATCTCTGTATCACAAATTAAAGAAACAAGTCTATGTAAATATTGACCGAATGAAGGCCTTCATGACCGGATAACACTGATGCTGGTAAACCTTTCAGAGTATAAGGTGGTGGTCCACAAATCTCATGTTTCGTCTAGAACAGCGCTGGAATGCTTCAGAGGTGTTGCTCCCCCATTGAGTTTTGCCTCTTAAGATGTCCAGTGCAGTTCCAAATGAAACGTTAGGAACAGAAGAGTTTCGTGGATAACGACCTTATGTAAATATTTGTCCATAACATTACTAAACATAAAGGGTACTACTGCCGATGTAATTTTTGGTGAAAAGAGCACTTTCTAACAATATTAGCACAGTGGTTGTATCAAAGTCATTCTCTTTTTAAATTTGACAAAAACTACTCTTACTTTAGCTAAAACCGATATCAAAATTGGCCAAACATTATAGTGACCTGCTTGCATATTAACTTCACCTTTTAGTATAGAATGTTTGTCATCCTATGCTGATAATGCTAAATCATGCTGTCACACACTGGAAACAAAATAACGTTTCAATGAAATACTGTATGGAACAGTAATAATACGCTTTCATAAAGATGATAAAAATGTTGCTGTTCTTTCATCTACCGTTTCAAAGTCAGCTAGACATTATTGCAACTCCATGCTAGTGTATCAACTTAATGTGTCTCTTCTTCTGTTAATAATGCTGACCTATACTAATGCACAGTAGAAACACAGTGCTAAGTAGATAAGGCAGTGATAGTTGATACAGCGGATATTCAGAACTGAAATAGTATTCTAAAACTAGAAGCAGTCACTGTAAGTGCTGGCAGTTGACAGTACAAGTGCCATAAACTGACATTGAGTGTCAGCTTAAAGCAGTATCATAACACCAGTAGTTGACAGTGTGTATGTCCAAGGGTTGATGTCAGCTACTGGAGGTGTCAGTTACTGGGGGTGTCACCTACTAGGGTGTATGAGCTACTGGTGGTTTTAGCTACTGGCGTTGACAGTTACTGGAGTGTTAGCTACAGGAGGTGTCAGCTCCTGGTTCTTGAATCAGTATTGCAATATCAGTAGCTGACAGTCCGTGTGTGCACTGCGCGACAGCTATTACCACAAACACATGGTTAATATCATTGAGTGAGGCAGTGACAGAATGGTTTGGAACGGATCAGAATTTCATTCACATATATGGTTAAAAAACATGAAACCTAGCACAATGGAATGAAAGGTATCAGAATTTCATTCAAAAAACGGATAAAATTATACAGGTATGTAAAAGAAACAGCCAATCACAGTGCAGTATTTTACTGGTCTTTTCAAATTAATGCCTTTATGGTGTCACGGACTCCGCCTTCTTCGACTCTGCAATCATGCAAGTGACGTCATGATGACATAGTGAAGGGGTGACACCATGGATAAGATATTGACATGCATATATGACGTCATGAATATAAGTGTTTTGCTTGCTGACTCAAGTATTAATCGTTCTACACGTCACAACTCGCTGGTACAATGTCAACTTGGTTAGTCAACACATAATTAGGCTTGCTGAAATCTGGACATGCAGAGTGATGCAGTCTCCAAAATCATCTTATTCTGCAGACTCGATATAAACTCAATTTGTCCTAATGGCAGTCATGATGTCTACCAATCATCATTATCTCCGCCATCAGTATCTGGCATTAATGGCAGTCACCATAACAACTGACCATCATTGCCCCCTGATGCACCCATGGAAGTGGCATCCCATTTTTTAATGATCTGTGTGAATGAAATTCTGACCCATTCCATTTTAAGTTAGTTTTCAATCTGTTTCTCTTCATTCCGATTTGTTATGATCTGTGTCTTTTCATTCCAAACCATATCTTCCCTTCTGCTTTTTTAATGATTTTTGTGAAGGCAATTCCCATCCTTTCGACTCCTTTCTGATTTGTGAACTAAATTTCCATCCATTCTGTTCACAGTCTATGTGAAGGAAGTTCTGCACAGTTTCTTTCCATTCCATCATTGCCCCATTCACTAGTATCAAACATGTATCTGGAATAGTCAGCCATCCACATACTCGATGTCAGCTACTGGAATTACAATAAAGTTTTAAGAAACAATCACTGATCCTTCTAGTGGCCAACACCCCCATTTACTGACATTCACAGTAGTCGACATCCCCCCCCCCCCCTAGGAGATGCTACCCCCGACAGCTGATACCCTCAGTAGCTGGTACCACCAGGAACTGATAACCTCATTAGCTAACATCGTCCCCCCCCCCCCCCCCTCCCCTGCACATACACTCCTGGAAATTGAAATAAGAACACCGTGAATTCATTGTCCCAGGAAAGAGAAACTTTATTGACACATTCCTGGGGTCAGATACATCACATGATCACACTGACAGAACCACAGGCACATAGACACAGGCAACAGAGCATGCACAATGTCGGCACTAGTACAGTGTATATCCACCTTTCGCAGCAACGCAGGCTGCTATTCTCCCATGGAGACGATCGTAGAGATGCTGGATGTAGTCCTGTGGAACGGCTTGCCATGCCATTTCCACCTGGCGCCTCAGTTGGACCAGCGTTCGTGCTGGAGGTGTAGACCGCGTGAGATGACGCTTCATCCAGTCCCAAACATGCTCAATGGGGGACAGATCCGGAGATCTTGCTGGCCAGGGTAGTTGACTTACACCTTCTAGAGCACGTTGGGTGGCACGGGATACATGCGGACGTGCATTGTCCTGTTGGAACAGCAAGTTCCCTTGCCGGTATAGGAATGCTAGAACGATGGGTTCGATGACGGTTTGGATGTACCGTGCAATATTCAGTGTCCCCTCGACGATCGCCAGAGGTGTACGGCCAGTGTAGGAGATCGCTCCCCACACCGTGATGCCGGGTGTTGGCCCTGTGTGCCTCGGTCGTATGCAGTCCTGATTGTGGCGCTCACCTGCACGGCGCCAAACACGCATACGACCATCATTGGCACCAAGGCAGAAGCGACTCTCATCGCTGAAGACGACACGTCTGCATTCGTCCCTCCATTCACGCCTGTCGCGACACCACTGGAGGCGGGCTGCACGATGTTGGGGCGTGAGCGGAAGACGGCGTAACGGTGTGCGGGACCGTAGCCCAGCTTCATGGAGACGGTTGCGAATGGTCCTCGCCGATACCCCAGGAGCAACAGTGTCCCTAATTTGCTGGGAAGTGGCGGTGCGGTCCCCTACGGCACTGCGTAGGATCCTACGGTCTTGGCGTGCATCCGTGCGTCGGTGCGGTCCGGTCCCAGGTCGACGGGCACGTGCACCTTCCGCCGACCACTGGCGACAACATCGATGTACTGTGGAGACCTCACGCCCCACGTGTTGAGCAATTCGGCGGTACGTCGACCCGGCCTCCCGCATGCCCACTATACGCCCTCGCTCAAAGTCCGTCAACTGCACATACGGTTCACGTCCACGCTGTCGCGGTATGCTACCAGTGTTAAAGACTGCGATGGAGCTCCGTATGCCACGGCAAACTGGCTGACACTGACGGCGGCGGTGCACAAATGCTGCGCAGCTAGCACCATTCGACGGCCAACACCGCGGTTCCTGGTGTGTCCGCTGTGCCATGCGTGTTATCATTGCTTGTACAGCCCTCTCGCAGTATCCGGAGCACGTACGGTGGGTCTGACACACCGGTGTCAATGTGTTCTTTTTTCCATTTCCAGGAGTGTACATGCTGTGAGCCACTTGTGTTACAGTACTATTTTAAGATCCAGCAGCTGAAACCCATTATCATCTTATGGCAGATACACTGTCAACTTATGGCACATACACTGACTTTTTTCTGGTTTTAGAACACTATTTCAGTTCTGAATGCTTACTTGATGGTGTCAACTATCACTGTCTTGCTTTCTTAGCTTTATTAGCGTTGTAGTTTCCACTGTGCAATAGCATATGCTACCAGTATCAGTAGAAGACAACAAACGTTTTCCACTGCGAGACAATGTTAATACCCTAGCATGCAGTCAATATAATGGTAGGTGATTTTGAAAGTGGGTTATCGAAGGCATAGTAACCTGCATTTCTTATCTATACGAACACGTTTTATAACTTTGTGTGTGGCGTACTGTACAGGAACAGTTCAAAGACTTGACAGTGCATCCAGTCATATAACAGCATATTTGGTTTTGGATAACAACATTCCTGAAGTGGACGTGCCTGCCCTGACTTTCGACCTGAACCATGTTGGGACGAGTTGGAACTTTGACTTTGCTCCAAACAGCAGGATGCAACATCTCTACCTTCACAGGTTTTGGCTACTAAAAAGGAATGGGCTGCTATTGATCCACAGACATTCAGACATCTAACTCAAAGTGTCCTCAGTACAATTCAACTTGTCATAAAGGTGTAGGGTGGACACACTCCGTATTACTGTCCAATATTACTATTTTGCCATAACAGAGAAGGCAATTTGTCACAATTCGGCATAACATGTACAATTAGTTACAATTCTTCAGTGACATGAGCAACAATGGCGACGTATGGGGCAGCTTGTCAGAATTTTGTTTGATGGTTATCCCTAACATTGAGACAAAACGAAAATGCACTTGATACTGGGACTGCAGTAGGGTTTTGGAACATACGCTGTATTCGAACATTATGAAGTACCTCAAAGAAAATGATTTATTGACACATAGCACGGATTCAGAAAATATCGTTCTTCCGAAATATAACTAGCTCTTTATACTCATGAAGTAATGAGTGCTATCGACAGGGGATGTTAAACTGGTTCCATATTTTTAGATTTCCTGAAGCCTTTCAACACCGTTCCTCACAAGCGTCTTCTAACCAAACTGTGGAATATCGCCTCAGTAGTGAGACTGGATTCGTGATTTCCTGTCAGACTGGTCACAGTTCGTAGTAATAGACGGAAAGTCATCGAGTAAAACAGAAGTAATATCCGGCGTTCCACAAGGAAATCTTAGATTGTTTGCAGATGATGCTGTCATTTACCGTCTTGTAAAGTCATCAGATGACCAAAGCGAATCGCAAAATGTTGTAGATAAGATATTTGTATGGTGCGAAAAGTGGCAATTGACCCTGAATAAAGAAAGGTGTGAAGTTATTCACATGAATGATAAAAGAAATCCGCTAAATTTCGATTACGCGATAAGTCACCCAAATTTGAAGGGTGTAAATTCAGCTAAATTCTTGGCGATTACTGCTACAAATAACCTAAATTAGAACGATCACATAGACAATGTTGTGGGTAGAGCAAACCAAGGAAGGTCCAACAGGTCTACTAAAGAGACTGCTTACACCACTCTTATCCGCCCTATTTTCTGGAGTATTGCTTTGCGGTGTGGGATCCGCATCAGGTGCGACTTACAGATGACATCGCAAAAGTACAAAGAAGAGCAGCTCGTTTTGTATTATCGCAAAAGAGGGGAGATAGTGCCACAGACATGATACGTGAATTGGAGTGGCAATCATTTTCGTTGCGGCGAGATCTTCTCATGAAACATCAATCAACAGTTTTCTCCTCCGATTGCGAAAATATTCTATTGGCAGACACCTACATAGGAAGAAATTATCATCACGATAAAATAAGAGAAATCAGGGCTCGCACAGAAAAATTTAAGTGCTCCCGGGCGCCGTTCGAGACTGGAACGGTAGAGACAGCTTGAAGGTGGTTCATTCAACCCTCTGCCAGGCACTTCATTGTCACTAGCAGAGTAATCACGTAGATGCAGATACTCATAACGGGGATAATCTTAATGAATTGGTGGAATGATTAGTTTTCTTGCTAGTGTCTAAAGTGGCCAGTGGTAATTCACGTGGTAGTAGAGCTCAAATGGTTCAGATGGCTCTGAGCACTATGGGACTAAACTTCTGAGGTCATCAGTCCTCTAAAACTTGGAACTACTTAAACCTAACTAACCTAAGCACATCACACACATCCATGCCCGAGGCAGGATTCGAACCTGCTGCTGTAGCGGTCGCGCAGTTACAGACTATGATAGTACAGTAATTAAGTAAAAAACTCAGTACTGCAAAATGGAAAGTTGCATTGTGAACATTCCATCAGTGTGTTTCACAGATGTTTATGAAGGTCATATAATTATTGCATGCAATTTCACATATCGAACAGCACATAATTGGGGCTTGGGAACTGATAGCATGGGATCGTATTCGATTTCAGAGGAGAGCTGCAAATATAGGCTGAATCATAGCTTCAGTATTACGAGCTCACCTGCGTCTAAAAAGGTGGCCGTTTAAGATGCCATTCTTTCTGAGTGCATATTTTACCCAACTTTCCAGAGAAGCCAGCAGCTGCTCATATCTGTATCCAGAAGTGAGAACTGATGGTGCAGCTAATAATGTGCTCCTATTTGTGAGTTAAAGAGCGGTGGTTAATTTTTTCATCGCAAAATTGTGGTTATTGCCAGACCATGTAATCAAGCAGAGCACAGATTAAGAGAGACAGTATTTGCATTTGAATTTCTTGAAACTGTGTGTCTCTGAGATTTTGTTTCACATTCCTTGAAATGTTAAAACGAAATACCATGACAGCATAGAGATGTAGATGTAACGCATGCATCTGTTACTGCATTAAATGATCCTTGATTATATATATCTTGAAGCACATTACCTTCGACAGCATGTTTCCTGTTCCTTGAAATGTGGAGCTGAAATATGACGCATGTGTTGAAAAGAAAGGACTTGTCACAACATGATGCTTCATGTCACAATATATGACTAATCGCTTTCGTTTTCCTATCAGAACAAACTGATGAAGTTGAGACTGGTTTGAACTTGTTGGCTTAGCGTAATGGTGTGTTGTAGAAGCAGAACACCCAGTGCAAGTAGCGTGTTACTGTTACTGGACCAGCATAGATTCTGCCTTTATAGTCGAAATCATTATTCAATGCTTTCTTCTTTTTGCACACAAAATGTAAGACTCGTATGCACTATACAGTTCTTCTACTAATAAAATGTATATCTTGCCAAATACCTGTTGTAATGCAAGACATCAGTGATTCTTCAGCTTCCATTTTGCAGAATTTGAAGCACCTGGACAAGGACAGAAGAGTAGTAACTTAAAGACTATCGGCATTGGAAAAGGGAGAGTGGCATTCAGTGCTGGGCGTAAGACATGTCAACATGAGATTAGGAATGGCAATGCAGGCCTATCTGAAGACCTGAAAAATATACCTACCATCATTATTCTCAGCTAATAGTGGCGGTGAACTTGACTTTCTCCACAGCAGCACCATGTGCATTATATGTCATGAAAGAGTAAACCACGTGGACACTGTTTAATTCTGAAATAGTAATATGAACTCAAGTAATTTTTTTGGCTCTGTCTATCAGGAAGACTGCGTAAATAACATTGTTGGTTCCTTTCATAGGGTATCGTGCGGTGGAACAATACGAAATTTTAATACTGCCTCTCTAAAAGAAGAACGTGGTGGCTCTCTTTTTAATTCGTAAGTGAATTCGCACGTGCAGAATTCTTTGTTTTAGTTGCGATAGAAATACTTTTTTCAAAAGTGAATGTGAAAATAATATACTCGCTTAAGAATATGTGCTTTACAGATTCTGAACAGACTGTTGCTTTTGACATGTACAATAAATGTGAATCTATTGATTATACAGAAATGTTAGGATTTCAGTGTAATAGACTCATGTATTGTTACATTAAGAATGTATTATTTATATTGTATACAGTTTGCCCAAAAAATTCAATTCAATTTCATTAAGGGAGAAACAGTTGTCAAATCTTGGTTAGCTGATGGAGATGTGTCACATTACCTACTCAAATTGTAACAACCTACTGTCTGCAGTACATAATATTCTAAAACATGTTAGCCGGCCTTGTGGCCGAGCGGTTCTAGGCGCTTCAGTCCGGAACCGCGCTGCTGCTACGATCGCAGGTTCGAATCCTGTCTCGGGCATGGATGTGTATGACGTCATTAGGTTAGTTAGGTTTAAGTACACAACTGGCCATTAAAATTGCAACACCAAGAAGACATGCAGATGATAAACGGGTATTCATTGGACAAATATATAACTGACATGTGATTACATTTTCGCGCAATTTGGGTGCATAGATCCAGGCTTTACGGGCTCTCCTGTGACCAGAAGTCAGTGGAATGCACCTTGCAGATCTCCAGGCAAATAAATCATGTCTGTTCAGTCGTCTATAGACTGTGTATCTGGTGTCAACTGTTCCAGTGGCTGCAGTAAGGTCCCGAGCAAGGCTACCTGCAGTACTCCGTGACCGTCTGCGGCACTGACGGTGATATATCGGTCTTCTTGTGGTATTGTACACAGTGGACGTCCCTTACTGTAGCGCCTGGACTCGTTTCCTGTCTGCTGGAATCGTTGCCATTATCTTGAGATCACACTTCGTGGCACACGGAGGCCCTGTGCTACAGCCTGCTATGTTTGACCAGCCTCCAGTCGCCCTAGCATTCTACCCCTCATAACGTCGTCAATGTGTGTTCTTTGAGCCATTTTCAACAGTCACCATTAGCACGTCTGAAAGCGCCTGCACACTTACTCGCTGCACCGTACTCTGACATGCACCAACACACCTCTGCGTATGTGGACTGCTGCCAGGGCCACCGTACGACGACCGCAGGTCAACTGCACCCCATGGTCATACCCCGAGGTGATTTAAACCCGCAAACCGCCCACCAGAGCGTTGTTTCACCATGTATCAACATTATCCTTAATTTATGAGCATGAGTGTAGTATGCCAACCAATGTGCAACTGTAGCGTGTAACAGAGCTCCGTCCGTAAGAATACTATAGTGTACGCTGCTGCTGATTTCCCTCCTTGTTTCTCTGGCGTGAAAACGACAGTGCTGAAACCACGGCCGAGTACTCCTTTCCCTTTGCCTGATAAATCAAAATTACGCTGGGATGTGTGTAGTTATTTGTTTCACGATTACTTTGTTCCAGATGACGGGGATGTTGGCTGCAGCGTTAGTAGTAGTCACAGTTGCGCAATATGCGAGGGCTGCTGGCGTGTTCTGCGACTACTTCATACCAGTGTGTGAGGACATGGATCCCGACGTGTGCAGGGCGCGCGGTGGGGTTTACATACGAAAGGGCAGTTTCTGTGGTTTCTGCGACATCTGCCCTAAATACGTCGGCAAGTTCTCCACATTTCTTTCCCTCTCTGCTTCCAAAGTCTTTTTCACCTCCTGCGTTCGAGAATAATCTTCACTGAGTACGTTCTCCCGTCTTCTACTCGTATGATTTCTGGTTGATATCAGAGGTTGCAATGAAAAGTAGATGCAACCAAATGGACTAGCTGGATCTGCCATGTCATGTAAAGGGAACACACAATAACATGTGTTGAAACCTAAATAATAAACTGTGTCCAGTGACTCAATAGGATTTTTGTGATGCCAGCGTACATTTTTACGTCACTGATTCGCCATCAGGACTATCTGATGTTGTGTGAAGACCTTCAGTGCGATGCCAGTAAGCCGGAAACAAGTAGCAGTGTGTTACAGTGCATTCTTCATTGCAAATAGAGAATTTCTGTTGCGTTATATACTGAATTACAGGAGAACATATGTAGATGTTCATCAACATTTATAGTACACCTTTGAACTGTGCTGATTTATTTTTGTATATGACATCCCAGTGCAACTCCCATATTTTAAAAACACACAGTTTTCGATGATGTTATTACAAGTTTCAAACAATGGGAACAATGACACGAATATTTCAGTACCACAAAATAATAAATTAGTTACACGTTTTACAACAAACAGAAAAAATAATAATATCGTCTGTTGTTGTCAGTGGTTGAAATTAAACATGAACGGTTACAAGTTAAATGAGTCGTTTAACAAGCATGTGACTCACATACAGAAATAAACTTATTAGTATGTCGTGCAGGAATACAATATGCAGAATCCTTTTATATAATATGTGATAACGGTTTATTAATATGACAGGTATTTTAGTCATTTTACCCACATTCGTTTCTTTTAATATGTGTAAGGGTGCTGATAACCTCGGTGTTGAGCGCCTGTGAGCTGCAAACACACACAGACACACACAAACACACACACACACACACACACACACACTCACACACACACACTAATGTGTGAGTTTACATGTCAGCGAATTTACTGAACATTGTCAGGGCCCCAGAAAATTCTTTTTCCATCTTGCCATTGAAGATGGGCTTGTGGGGTATGATATGGAATGCTTATTAGCTGGTAAGGTTTACAAAATGTCTAATCTGAATCCTTGTGGCTCAATGTTTAAAATTTTTAAGTCTCCTTTCCTGTTGTCAATTTTGTATTCTGTTTGAGGTATTATGGCACCAATTTTCGGTTTATTATTTTTTTTGTAATGTTCTTTGAAACTTAGAGCATCATCTTTGAAAACTGTGTATGTGAACGTATAGGCATGTGGGTGTCACATTGGGATGCCATAACAATTAAGATCAACAAAACTTACTGGTTCACTATAACTTTAACAAACTTATGCATATATTCTTCTGTAAATTTGTACATATTCCCCACAAATTCACACTTTTCTATCAACAATGTACCACATCTTTCAGAGGAACGTGTTTCCGGAGTGTTGACATCATACACAAGTCCTCCCATAACAACGTAAAGTGCTCATGATGAACCTGTGACGTTTAAACGTACAATGGTGTAATACAAATCCTATCATGGCACTAGATAGTCTTTATTATTAAGTTTTAAATTTATTTCACTGTCTTTGGCAAGGATAGCTTCTATGGCCACCATGAAAGAACTTCTGTTATTCGACGGCAAATGACATTTGACAATGTGTAGTGTTCCGTCCAGCTAGTATCTCGAAGAGTGCTGTTGAAAATAATAGCTAAACGTTCGAAATTTACAATATCGGAAACATAAATATTAATCTCCAGTTCTTCGTCATGGGCCGCTGTCAGTTCACTCTGTTTACTTATAAGCAACCCTTACGTTTCATCAGCTACAGTTTCTGTAATAATTGCCATCGCAACTATCAGTTTTACAGCGTACCTAACCTCTTTCTTTCCTTGGCCCTGAAGACTGGTTTGAAGCAGCTCTCCACACGAATCTCCCTGTGCTAGTTTTTATTATCTGCCTAACTACTGCAAAGTACATCCGTTTTAACCTGATTCATACATTCATGTCATGGCCTCCCACAATTTTTACATCCCACACTTCCGACACTTTTCCTTGATGCCTCTGTAGCTGTTCTGCCCTCCATCCCTACTTTTAGTCGAGTTGTGCATAATGCACTCTTTTCCCAGATTTGATCCAGTGAATCTCATTTAATTATCTGAGCTACTGAAGCTTCTACTCTTTTCTTGTCTCTACTGTTTATTTTTTTTCACTTCAACACTCTAGAGAAAAGGCTTCAAAACACTTAAATTGTGTTCGATTTAATATGTATGGTTTTTTTTCACTAAAGTTTGGTAAGCTGCATCTTATATCCTTGTTATTTATGCTTTCGTCAGTTATTTTGCAACTCAAATAACAAAACTGGTCAACACTTTTACTTTTTCGTTTAGTATTCCAATTCCGTCTGCTTCACTTAATTCGACAATAGTCAGCCACTTCCGTTTCACTGGTGTTAATCTTATAATTTATTCTCAAGGCACTGTAAATTGCGGTCTTACGAGTCCTTTGCCATCTCAGACTTACAATGCCTCCCAGTCCTTTAACTTCTTATCCCTTAACGTTAATCCCTGTTCTGAAGTTCTCCTTGCTTCCTTTCTTACTTGCTCCATGTACACATTGAATAGCACGATTGGTAAAACACAATCGTGTTCTAGTCCATTCTCAACTATTTCCTCTCTTTCTTGTGCTTTGCCTATTATAGCTGCAGTCTGTATTCTGTACAAACTGTAGCTAACCTTTCGTTTCCAGTTCTTTTCTTCTGGTAACTTCTTAACTTCGAAGGGTGCATTCCAACCAAGATTGTCAATAACTTTTTCTGTATCCACAAATGCTATGAATGTATATTTATCTTTGTCGGATTCGTGTTCTGTGGTAAGTCAAAATATAATTAATTTACTTCCTGTCCACTGTAGTCCTGCCTTGGTAAGAAACTATTAATCAGTACCTTATAGCGAACGTAAAACAAAAATGTTGTATGTTTAGGTATGGGGGAGCGTTGCAAAGCTGGTGACTCTTATCTCATACCAACGCCCACGTGCAAAGAGCCACTGATCTGCAACCCAGTCAGCGAAAGATGTGTTGCGGCACCACCGGCAAGCGATGACTAAAGTGACTACATGACATCTCTCACATCTACGGTTGTTGTGTCTGAAGGAACTATGCACTCCCAGGTGGTGTCATTGAAGCGTCATATTGCATTTCACAACGAACCTAAATCAGTCAGCACTTAAAATCAAATTATCCAAGAAAATACCTGAGGCAAAGCATAAACATGTTATTAATTTGTGTTAGAGAAATTCAATGCCTGTTTTTGAATGACAAATGACAAGTAAAGTAACTACAAGGCACATCTCCACTTTACGATTGTTGTTTCTGAACAGCGCCTCAGACCTTGGAGTTCTCTTTGAAGCGACCACAGTCCATTTTGGACGGAAGCTAAATACAAGCATCAGTTAAATTACCCAACAAAACTCGTTGAGCAAACCATAAACTTGTAACTACGTTCTGTCTTAGAACTTTACTGCTTCTTCTTGAATGACTGTAGAGTATACTGCTAATTGAAACAGTGTATTTATTACGCGCCAAGAAGTGTCAAATTTCACCAGTTTTCGTTCGAAAAATAAAGGTTTGAAGCAAATTAAGCAGTGTGGTATTTTTGTGTGATAGTCTTTCGCCCTGCTTATATAATAAGAAGAAAATATGATAAACTCTTATTTCGACGCAATACTGGCCTGCTAATTCCAATTACAAGAGTCGTAAAGTTTCTTACAATAAACCATAACAGCCAAAACACACCCAAGAGTAACTGAACTGGAGACTACCGTTGTTTCGGAGAGACGGAACTGTTGTCGCCACCGCATCGGCTGTGATGCCGTCAGACCTTAACGCTGATTGTTGACATGAAAGTCAAGGTCTCGATGGGGAATACTCGCAGTGCCTGCGAGTTTAATGGCGGCGAGATCTTGGATGCACGACATATGGGTACTGGGGGGGGGGGGGGGGGGGGGGTCGAGTTTGTCATATGCCGTCGTGTCTAGGGGGTTCAGCGCGCACGGAGTAGCTTGGACCACTCCTTCGCAGACATTGTAGTACAGGAGGAAACAACAGACGGCAGTGGTGGGGGTTCGCTGCATGCGGCAATCACGTGGCAGGGGAGGTGCAGTTCAATAGCTTAGATTAGATTAGATTAGAGTAGTATTTGTTCCATAGATCATGAATACGACACTTCGTAATGATGTGGAACGAGCAGGTTAATAAAAGGTGTCTAAACAAGAAATTACATTACACAAAATATTACATGACAATTAATTTATTTCCACATCCAAAAATTCATCTAATGAGTAGAAAGAGTTGCCATTAAGAAATTCTTTTAATTTCCTTTTAAATGCTATATGGCTATCTGTCAGACTCTTGATGCTATTAGGTAAGTGACCAAAGACTTTTGTAGCAGCATAATTTACCCCCTTCTGAGCCAAAGTTAGATTTTACCTTGAGTAGTGAAGATCATCCTTTCCCCTAGTGTTGTAGCCATGTACACTGCTATTACTTTTGAATTCTTCCGGATTGTTAATAACAAATTTCATAATTGAATATGTATGTATTGTGAGGCTACAGTGAAGATCCCTAGCTCTTTAAATAGGTGTCTGCAGGATGATCTTGGATGAGCTCCAGCAAATATTCTGATTACACGCTTTTGTGTAATGAACACTCTTTTACTCAATGATGAGTTACTCCAGAATATGATGCCATACGAAAGCAGAGAATGAAAATAGGCGTGGTAACCTAATTTACTGAGATGTGATGTATATCACCAAAATTTGCAATGACCCTAGTAGCACAAGTAGCTGAACTCAAACGTTTCAGCAGATCTTCAGTGTGTTTTTTCCAGTTCAACCCACCATCGATGCATACACCTAGAAATTTTGAATATTCTACCTTAGCTACCGGTTTCTGATCGAAGTCTATATTTATTAATGATGTCATTCCATTTACTGTGTGGAACTGTGTGTACTGTGTTTTGTCAAAGTTTAGTGAGAGCCCATTTGCAGAGAACCACTTAATGATTTTCTGAAAAACATCGTTTACAATTTCACCAGTTAATTCTTATCTGTTGGGTGTGACAGTTATACTTGTATCATCGGCAAGAAGTACCAGCTTTGCATCTTCGTGAATATAGAATGGCAAGTCATTAATATATGTTAAGAACAGCAGAGGACCCAAAACCGAACCTTGCGGCACCCCATTCTTGGTTGTTCCCCAGTTTCAGAAATCACCAGTTTTTTTGCATATTATGTGAACTGCTTATTTCAACATTGTGCACTCTTCCAGTTAGGTATGATTTAAACCATTTGCGCGCTGTCCCATTCATGCCACAGTACTTGAGCTTATTTAGAAGTATTCCATGAATTAGCTGAAGCCTAATCTAAAGGAGAACTCCCAAGCTACAGCTAGAGAATACGTAAACGATTGTACTAACAGGTTAGCCCAGTACGACCAACATTGCCACAAGTCGTCTTTCGGTAGAGTACCGAATAAGAAAATGAGTGCGCAAACAATTGAAACAGTTGCTTCGAACTGACGAGGTGTAAAGCTCCGCAGGCTACAGCAAACTATGACGACTTCCCCTTCGGAATAAAATCGTTGCCCCGCCCAATACTGATGACGGCAATGTGTTTTTGTGGTGGTTGCAGTATATTTTTCGAGAGCTTGAAAGCTGGCCACTACTTTAAGTTTTAACTTGTGAGTTTGTAAGACACTATGTCGCCCAGTTTGAATGTCCTGAAGCATCCACCTTAATATGAAATATGATGCGCGATATGACCACACTGTACATTAGCTGTTACAAGCGGCTGCGCTCGCGTAACAGTAATCGTTATGATGAGTTGTGGTGACGAAGTAAGGTGTTTACACGCGTGTCTGCCTGTTTGGATAAGCATAAATTGTGATGAAAGGATGTGAAGATATTTTACAGCATTGTGTACTGAGTACAATAGAGGAACAGTTTGGAGACGGTGTTTCTTTCGGAATGATACAGCATACTGTCAGAACACAGAATCTGTTAGGTTTGTGGTTTGTGGGCAATAACACCCCATAAATGGGCTTCCCTGCCCATAGTCCCTATCTGAACTCAATGGAAAACCTTTGGGATGGGTTAGACCACCGACTTCACTTCAGACCCAGCGTCCAACATCTCTACCTCCTCTGGTTTCCACTCCTCAGGAAGAATGGACTGCCATTCCTCAACACACATTCAGACACGTCATTCAAAGTGTCCCTAGACAGAATGCAATCTCTTGTAAAGGCGGAAACAAACAAATAGATGACTGGATACTTCTGATCAGACAGTGTACCAGTTCCACCACTTTATAACAGGTACCTACTATCTACAATGTAGATTTCTGTAATTGAAAGAACCTTTCATTCCGCAGCGGAATATGTCCTGTCTTGAAACTTCCTGGCGGATTAAAACCATATGGCACATTATGGGTTGTATTCAGAACCTTTGCGTTTCGCATGCAATGCACCTACCGACTGAGCCATCCAGACACGGTACACGACCCGCCACCACACCTTTACTTCTGCCAGTACCTCTCGCGAATCTTTCAAGTTTCACAAAGGCCTTGACGACCAACCACTATGACAAATGTTTTTCTAGCTCTTCAACTGTGCATGACAGTTTCTCCGAGTTTGAGGATAGTCATCGTTCTAAGGATCTCGTCTAAGCGACTGTAGGTGTCTAGGACCAAATGTTAGCGTTGTGTAAGTTGCGCTTACAGTAGTTTTTTACCATAGAGGCACCATTATTTCTGTATGAAGCCAGTGGGTCTATATTTAGTACCGTCGATGCTACCAGCAATGATGTTACTGTACTGCAACTGAATTTCGATACTCATCATACATCTTCATCATCTATATCTACTCGTCTTACATATTCAGTCATTGATAGTTGCCCTCTCTCTTGTACAGCTGAATCCATGTAAACCTGAACTACTTTAATGAGTCATAACATTTGAAGCAATAAAGGGACACATTTGCAATTTTGGGAATTAATAGTGCACAATTGGGAGATTAAATACATAAAAGTCCTCACAGAAAATGCTGAGAGTGCCTTCCACGAGCATCACTCGTTTCACCATATTCCGCGAAGTTCTGTGAAGTGCATCCTCGCCAATGTTGCTTATTTCGTGCGTAATGGCCTCACGGAGCTCTGCAGCTGTCCGTGGTCTATTTTGTAGACTTGGCTTTTAAGATACCCTCACAAGAAAAAATGTTGGGGGGGGGGGGGGGTAGATCAAATGACCGATGGGGGCCACTGTTTTCTTGAGATTAATCGGTCACCAAAGATTCTGGTTAAACGTTTCATGGAAGCGTTAGACGTGTGAGACATTGCCCCATGCTGCTGGAAGTAACCTTCTTTAAGTTCGATATCATCCAGCTACTCCATAAATATATTCTAGATAAATTGTATAAGCTATAGTGTGTATAGTCGTACCAAAGAAATTGGGGCCAGTAACGCTGGAAGCTAACTCCGGAAACTTCACTCCATCCTTTTCATCATGCAGTGGTGTTTCCTGGATGATATTGGGGTTTACAGCGGCTCAGTATCTGTTGTTTTGTGCGTCGATGTAACCTGACAGTTGGAACCATTCGTCATCTGTGAACCAAGTTTGGACGTTGGATGAGAATCCCCTGAAACCGTCGACAGTAACGTATTTTTTCCTCATAATCTTTTTTTTTTTTTTTTTGCAATGCTTGCATGATGTGCACCCTGTATGGTCGCAGTTCCGATTTCCCCGCAGCTCTCTGACATATGCCACATGAAATGCCTTTCTCCTGTCTCAGCTGACGCAGCGAATGCCTTGGGTAGTTCCTCGAGCGTCTTCGAACCTTATCAATAGCTTCTGTAGTCAGTGATGGCCTATGTTCACCACCGTCACTCTTTAGTACAGCAGCTGTCTCCGGCTTGCTTACAATCGATAAAATTGTTGCCTTTGTTGGAACATCGGTCACACTGAACTTTCTCCGGAACGTCTGTTGCGTTGTAACTAATGAATCTGTCTTCCAATGTGTTTTCAAATAAAAACCCGTTCTCGAAGTGGCCACTTCATGTTCCTGCCAGTTAAAGACTCCGAACCAACCATTAATTTGCTCGTTATTGTCGTGTGGCCCGAACTACGCCCTTACAGACTTCACAGATCGCGACCGATGAGGTTACGAACGAACTAACACGAGTCGAGCAGCGTAACATTAAACTGGACAAACGACCTCATGCGCTAAACAACAGTCAACTTGCCAACAACAGGCGGTAATTCTGGTTCTCTCAGTACTACTGAGATCATTAAAACAACTTTCCCGTTTCTAAGAGCTTTCCAAGAGAATCATAATTCATTGAAGTAGTTCAGGTTTATATGGCTCGCCCTGTACATGACCATCCTCCCCCCATCATCCGCCGCCGCCGACAATCACGAGAACTTTTTCACGTACAATCCGAAAAAGCTAAACGGTGGTTGGTTAAAGGACCGACTTGGAATTTTCCCAGCAATGGTCAGCCCAAAATACATTCACAAAGTAAATGACACGCGTTAACAGAAAACCACAACTGCCGTCTCTCTATATAGACGCCATTGTGTGCAAAGTAATGAGTAATTTCCGATACGATTTCTTCCAGATAAGGGTGAGTGATCTTTGCAGTTTCTCATCACAGAATACTAACTAGACAAGTGCCAACGTCATACCTTAGCAGCCGGCCGGAGTGGCCGTTCGGATCTAGGCGCTGCAGCCGAGCGACGCTACGGTCGCAGGTTCGAATCCTGCCTCGGGCATGGATGTGTGTGATGTCCTTAGGTTACTTAGGTTTAATTAGTTCTAAGTTCTAGGCGACTGATGACCTCAGAAGTTAAGTCGCATAGTGCTCAGAGCCATTTGAACCATACCTTAGCAAAAGATCTTGCCGAGAGCCCGAGATCATTCTGGTCCTACGTAATATCGCTGAGCGGTTCGAGGGCTTCTATCCCTCCACTCTGATTAGTCTGGTATGGCAACAGAAGACAGCATAACAAAAGCCGAAGTTCTAAATTTCGCGTTTAGAAATCATTCACGCAGGAGGATGGCACAAGTATATCGCTGTTTGGCCGTCGCATAGACTCTCGTATGGATAACATAGTAATATGCATTGTGGCGAAATAAATAAAAAAATTAAATTTATTGATTTTTTGAAAAAGAGAAAAAATTATGGACATGGAACTGTGACTTTAGAATTTTCGAAAAGCTTTTTTTACGGATTGTATTGACCGGCTTGAATGTGGACATATTCAGTGCTGCGTGAAATTTGCCTGTAATATAATTTACCAATCCGATTAATTACATTTTTGAACTCTACGTCATTGTTGATTTATTCAGAGTTCTCACCTTAGACGTAAAATTTGTTCTTCTGCTACAATATTAATTCATTACTCGCCATCGATGTTCTTCTCTTTGTTGACCGTGTGTATCTTCCTAAGTCGGCATCAGTTCACTTCACGAAGACGGTGCAAACCAAGGAATACAATGCTACGTCGCTTTAAATAATTTTCGTAACACTTCGACACTTCTCACTATTTTTTATTCACAAACCATAATTACTAACAAGATGGCTGCCTTTCCGCACACACCAAAAATTACGTCCATCCTCCACAAGGCAACAATCGAAAGTGTCTCTTAACTCCTTCTTGGAGTATGAAACAAAAGAGAATCCAATGTGAACATTACAAAGATTATAATCTACGTGCCTCTCAATTTAATCTTTGGCGCAGCCTTTAAGGTATTGTATGTCTCTGCGTCGGAATGTGTCATTACAGCATCCATAACGTACAGAAGCAAAGAGTTGAAAACAAATAAGTCACGTAGAAGAATGGTAAATGAAAGTACCCGAAAAATTACAAAGCGATATCCTAAACATAGGTTTCCTGCTCAACTCTTGAATATATTCTGAGTCAGAACTGACTATTGGATATTTGTACAATAAATTTCGTGGAGACGGGAAAACTTCTGTCCACAAATTAGCACGGATTTAGGAAGCATCACTCAGGCGAAACAGCTTTTGCTTGTTCTGACATGATACGCTGCGGACCATGGATGAAGGGAAATTGGCAGATTCCATATTCCTAGATTTTCGGAGACTGCTTGCCACGGTGCCCCATTGCAGGCTGTTAAAGAACTTACGAGCATACAGAATAGGTTGCCAGATTTGTGAACGCCTGGAAGACTCCTTATGAAACGGAACCCAGTACGTTGTCCTCGACGGCGAGTGTTCATTAGACACAAGCGTATCGTCAGGGGTGCCCCAGAGGAGTGTGATAGGATCGCTCTTGTTCTCTCTATATAAAAATAATCTGAGCGGACGGGATAAACAGCAATCTACGGCTGTTTGCTGATGACGCTGAGAAGGACGGAAAGGTGTACCGTTCAGCGGCTGTTGGAGGATACAAGAGGATTCAGACAAAATACACTACTGGCCATCAAAATTGCTACACCAAGAAGAAATGGGGATGATAAACGAGTATTCATTGGACAAATATATTAAACTAGAACTGACATGTGATTACATTTTCAAGCAATTTGGGTGCATAGATCCTGAGAAATCAGTAACCAGAACAACCACCTCTGGTCGTAATAACGGCCTTGATACGCCTCGGCATTGAGTCAAACAGAGCTTGGATGCAGCTTCAACACGATACCACAGTTCATCAAGAGTAGTGACTGGCGTACTGTGACGAGCCAGTTGCTCTGCCACCGTTGACCAGACGTTTTCATTTGTAAGAGATCTGGAGAATGTGCTGGCCAGGGCAGCAGTCGAACGTTTTCTGTATCCAGAAAGGCCCGTACAGGACCTGCAACATGCGGTCGTACATTGTTCTGTTGAAATGTAGGGTTTCGCAGGGATCGAATGAAGGTAGAGCCAAGGGTCGTAACAAATCTGAAATCTAACGTCCACTGTTCAAAGTGCCGTCAATGAAAACAAGAGGTGACCGAGACGTGTTATCAATGGCACCCCATACCATCACGCCAGGTGATACGCCAGTATGGCGATGACGAATACACGCTTCCAAAGTGCGTTCACTGCGATGTCGCCAAACACGGATGCGACCATCATGACGCTGTAAACAGAACCTGGATTCATCTGAAAAAAATTACGCTTTGCCATTCGTGCACCTAGGTTCATCGTTGAGTACACCATCGCAGGCGCTCCTGTCTGTGATGCAGCGTCAAGGGTAACCCCCGCAGCCGTGGTCTCCGAGCTGATAGTCCATGCTGCTGCAAACGTCGTCGAACTGTTCGTGCAAATGGTTGTTGTCTTGCAAACGTCCCCATCTGTTGACTCAGCGATCGAGACGTGGCTGCTCGATCCGTTACAGCCATGCGGATAAGATGCCTGTCATCTCGACTGCTGGTGATACGAGGCCGTTGGGATCCAGCACGGCGTTCCGCATTACCCTCCTGAACCCACCGATTCCATATTCTGCTAACAGTCATTGGATCTCGACCAACGCGAGCAGCAATTTCGCGATACGATAAACCGCAATCGCGATAGGCTACAATCCGACCTTTATCAAAGTCGGAAATGTTATGGTAAGCATTTCTCCTCCTTACACGAGGCATCACAACAACGTTTCCCCAGGCAACGCCGGTCAACTGCTCTTTGTGTATGAGAAATCGGTTGGAAACGTTCCTCATGTCAGCACGTTGTAGGTGTCGCCACCAGTGCCAAACTTGTGTGAATGCTCTGAAAAGCTAATCATTTACATATCACATCATTGTCTTCTTGTTGGTTAAATTTCGCGTCTGTAGCACGCCATCTTCGTGGTGTAGCAATTTTAATGGCCAGTAGTGTATGTAGTTGGTTTAACGTATGGCACCTTTTACATGACCGTCCACTTGCATATCGCTTCTTAGAATAAAGGCGACCAAAAAGTTTCCGTTCGAACGTCATACAGTCCAGAATCGGTAGGCCAATCTGGTAAAATAGCAGCGATCATTGGGGTAATTATCCCACCCACGCACCAGGTTGAAGGTACCGTCTTGGTAAAACACCGTGACCTGTTGCATGAAGAAGTCCGTAACTGCCTGCTGTTAATCCTCCTCCGACAGGAATTATCATCCCTTCAAGGTTCTTTTCCAGGAACCAAAGGCGTAATAATCTGATGGGGAGAGATTGTGTGTACAGGACGGGTGCTCGAGAGTCTCCCGCTTGAGTTGGCGTAACTTATGCTTTACGGCATTTGCGATATTGAGACGTGTATTGTCATGAAGCAGCAGCAGCCCGATTACACTATTCCACTGATTTCGACTGACTTGTTGACGTATATACAATTCCCATTCTCCTGTGTTTGTCCTTCTGCAGCCAAGAAAAGAATAACAGCATGGTGGTCCCGTTCGGACACATGTGGGAGAAACATCACGATAGTTAACATTTGCACAATTACCACACGTACTTCGGAAACACACGAACATAACTCTGGCCCCTTGCCTACATGTCGGCACATACATCCCCGCATCGAAGCAGCGCTAGGTTGCAGATATGCTGCAGCAACCACCTCGGATGTCAAGTTTTTGATCGCCTCTTATATTATTCTTGAATATATGCGGGAAGTTTCACTCTCAAAAGGTTCAGCATCAGTCTTGTTCTCAGATAATTTCGGGTTATTTCTCAGTGCTGTAGGCATTATCATGCATTTACCAACATTTAAAGGGCGCTGCCATTCATTACACCCAGCGGAAATTTTGACGATTAATTCGTTTAGAAGTACACTCTACTGTAATGACATTGACAGGGACAAATCTGCTATAGGTGATAATTCTGTGCAATGTCGATTTTCCAGAACCAGTGTGTTCAGATGAACAAACACATCGCAACACCTCGTGTATCTTCGACGTCCATGGTATAATCAAACCCCAAATATAGCCTCGTACTGAGACATTTTGCACTCCACAATGATTAACATTATAACTTTTCTACTGGTTTGTTTTTCGTGAACTGAAACTCGAGTAACTACAATTCTTTATATTTTTGTATCTGTATTGTTGCCCTGAACGATACAAGTGGCCTAATTACGGAACGCTATATGATAAAACATCAATCGTCTAAACTGTATAACTGTATTTTTAATTAACTTTGCCAAGATGCCTGAACCCACAATACGTGACTTGTAATTCCAACACCAAGCTAACAGAATGAACAAGCTATATAAAATTACCTATCAAATTACCTATTTCGAATGAATAACGAATCAAAACGTTTCTACAAAAATTCCCTCTAAACTTACATACCCAAAACACACTAACAAATTTCTAAACACTGAATAATGCACACGCAAATATAACACTGCACCGTGAAGATAGAAGTCTAGATATGGAATAGAATCTGAAATAATTGTTCTGAAAATGAATTTTTGGAAGCGAAGCTAACAGAATGATCTGCCTGCGACCTAAATGCACTGTAAAACTGACCCTAACAAATTTAGTATGACTTACCTGTGGCAACGGAAACATGCAGCAGCAATAGAAAAGGGACGGCCTTGAGCAAGTGCAATGCAAAGACTTGCAGACATTTTAAACAGATCACGCTTCGCTTTTATTTGTGCAGCTGTGTTTTGCTCCATGCAGTGCGGCAGCACACATAATCAGAAGATAAAATTCTTTCGTGAGGAGACGGTGGTGGAGTTTAAACTTGCCAATAATTCAAGGAAAACTGATCTTTGAAATTCTGTATTGCACAAACAGAAACTCATTGTCTATTACAAACATCTTTACAGTATTTATAATAAATACTTCCCCGCCAAATAACACTTTTTTAAAATGGGCAAGGAGCGGTAAAATCTATAAACTCTATGTGGATAGAAAACTCTATGTGGATACAAAACTTTATTTATTCTCATCAGAACAATGAAACTAACTAAAACGTTCCTCTGTTCACACGCATCGTAATTTCGCGCAAGCAAAGAATTGCTATCAGACGTCACCTGAAAAAATTTTCGTTTGGCCCATTAGTCCTTAGTCCTTACAGCATCATAATTCGCAATTCATCCTTCTCTATATCTTTATCTCCGTGCTGTGCAAGCCATTTGCACCCGCAAACAAAAATATGAAACGATTAAATTTATCCTTTGTATTTAAAGCTGAAACAGTATTATGAAATGTACCATCAACGTCATCCTTGAAAGAAGGTTCAACACCAAAGGCAGAGGTACTAGAGAATTAAGTACATTCAGGTGCTTTGTAAGTATAACCGTACCAATCTGCCTCAACATTTCTTTTGGCAAAGGGAATTCATTATCTCAGGTTTCACTTTGTTTGTCACTTTAGTTTTTATATGTTTATATATTTAGAACACCCCCCCCCCCCCCATGAACCATGGACCTTGCCGTTGGTGGTGAGGCTTGCGTGGCTCAGCGATACAGATAGCCGTACCGTAGGTACAACCACAACGGAAGCGGTTCTGTTGAGAGGCCAGACAAACGCGTGGTTCCTGAAGAGGGGGAGCAGCCTTTTCAGTTGTTGCAGGGGCAACAGTCTGGATGATTGACAGATCTGGCCTCGTAACAATAACCAAAACGGCCTTGCTGTGCTGGTACTGCAAACGGCTAAAAGCAAGGGCCGTAATTTTTCCCGAGGGCATGCAGCTTTACTTGGGTAAAATATTCCGGAGGTAAAATAGTCCCCTATTTGGATCTCCGGGTGGGGACTACTCAAGAGGATGTCGTTATCAGGAGAAAGAAAACTGGAGTTCTACCCTTCGGAGCATGGAATGTCAGATCCCTTAATCGAGCAGGCAGGTTAGAAAATTTAAAAAGGGAAATGGATAGGTTAAAGTTAGATATAGTGGGAATTAGTGAAGTTCGGTGGCAGGAGGAACAAGACTTCTGGTCAGGTGACTACAGGGTTATAAACACAAAATCAAATAGGGGTAAGGCAGGAGTAGGTTTAATAATGAATAGGAAAATAGGAATGCGGGTAAGCTACTACAAACAGCATAGTGAACGCATTATTGTGGCCGAGATATATACGAAGCCCACACCTACTACAGTAGTACAAGTTTATATGCCAACTAGCTCTGCAGATGACGAAGAAATTGAAGGAATGTATGATGAAATAAAAGAAATTATTCAGATAGTGAATGGAGACGAAAATTTAATGGTCATGAGTGACTGGAATTCGAGTGTAGGAAAAGGGAGAGAAGGAAACATAGTAGGTGAATATGGATTGGGGCTAAGAAACGAAAAAGGAAGCCACCTGGTAGAATTTTGCACAGAGCATAACTTAATCATAGGTAACACTTGGTTCAAGAATCATAAAAGATGGTTGTATACATGGAAGAATCCTGGAGACACTAAAATGTATCAGATAGATTATATAATGGTAAGACAGAGATTTAGGAACCAGGTTTTAAATTGTAAGACATTTCCAGGGGCAGATGTGGACTCTGACCACAATCTATTGGTTATGACCTGTAGACTAAATCTGAAGAAACTGCAAAAAGGTGGGAATTTAATGGGGATGAGACCTGGATAAACTGAAAGAACCAGAGATTGTACAAAGTTTCAGGAAGAGCATAAGGGAACAATTGACAGGAATGGGGGAAAGACATACAGTAGAAGAAGAATGGGTAGCTTTGAGGGATGAAGTAGTGAAGGCAGCAGAGGATCAAGTAGGTAAAAAGACGAGGGCTAGTAGAAATCCTTGGGTAAGAGAAGAAATATTGAATTTAATTGATGAAAGGAGAAAATATAAAAATGCAGTAAATGAAGCGGGCAAAAAGGAATACAAACGTCTCAAAAATGAGATCGACAGGAAGTGCACAATGGCTAAGAAGGGATGGCTAGAGGACAAATGTAAGGATGTAGAGGCTTATCTCACTAGGGGTAAGATAGATACTGCCTACAGGAAAATTAAAGAGAGCTTTGGAGAAAGAAGAACCACTTGCATGAATATCAAGAGCTTTGATGGGAACCCAGTTCTAAGCAAAGAAGGAAAAGCAGAAAGGTGGAAGGAGTATATAGAGGGTCTATACAAGGGGATTTACTTGAGGACAATATTATGGAAATGGAAGAGGATGTAGATGAAGATGAAATGGGAGAGACGATACTGCGTTAAAAGTTTGACAGAGCACTGAAAGACCTGAGTCGAAACAAGGCCCCCGGAGTAGACAACATTCCACTGGAACTACTGACGGCCTTGGGAGAGCCAGTCGTGACAAAACTCTACCACCTGGTGAGCAAGATGTATGAAACAGGCGAAATACCCTCAGACTTCAAGAAGAATATATTAATTCCAATCCCAAAGAAAGCAGGTGTTGACAGATGTGAAAATTACCGAACAATCAGTTTAATAAGCCACAGCTGCAAAATACTAACACGAATTCTTTACAGACGAATGGAAAAACTAGTAGAAGCCGACTTCGGGGAAGATCAGTTTGGATTCCGTAGAAATACTGGAACACGTGAGGCAGTACTGACCTTACGACTTATCTTAGAAGAAAGATTAAGGAAAGGCAAACCTACCTTTCTAGCATTTGTAGACTTGGAGAAAGCTTTTGACAATGTTGACTGGAATACTCTCTTTCAAATTCTAAAGGTGGCAGGGATAAAATACAGGAAGCGAAAGGCTATTTACAATTTCTACAGAAATCAGATGGCAGTTATAAGAGTCAAGGGACATGAAGGGAAGCAGTGGTTGGGAAGGGAGTGAGACAGGGTTGTAGCCTCTCCTCGATGTTATTCAATCTGTATATTGAGATAGCAGTAAAGGAAACAAAAGAAAAATTCGGAGTAGGTATTAAAATCCATGGAGAAGAAATAAAAACTTTGAGGTTCCCCGACGACATTGTAGTTCTGTCAGAGACAGCAAAGGACTTGGAAAGAGCAGTTGAATGGAATGGACAGTGTCTTGAAAGGAGGATATAAGATGAACACCAACAAAAGCAAAACGAGGATAATGGAATGTAGTCGAATTAAGTCGGGTGATGCTGAGGGAATTAAATTAGGAATTGAGACACTGAAAGTAGTAAAGGAGTTTTGCTATTTGGGGAGAAAAATTACTTCTTATGATGGTCGAAGTAGAGAGGATATAAAATGAAGACTGGCAATGGCAAGCAAAGCGTTTCTGAAGAAGAGAAATTCGTTAACATCCAGTATTGATTTAAGTGCCAGGAAGTCCTTTTGAAAGTATTTGTATGGAGTGTAGCCATGTATGGAAGTGAAACATGGACGATGAATAGTTTAGACAAGAAGAGAATAGAAGCTTTCGAAATGTGGTGCTACAGAAGAATGCTGAAGATTAGTTGGGTAGAATATCCATTGACTTAAAAAAACACCACATTATCACCGGCACTACACGTATGCACTGTGCATGCAGTTGCAGATATACACTCCTGGAAATTGAAATAAGAACACCGTGAATTCATTGTCCCAGCAAGGGGAAACTTTATTCACAAATTCCTGGGATCAGATACATCACATGATCACACTGACAGAACCACAGGCACATAGACACAGGCAACAGAGCATGCACAATGTCGGCACTAGTACAGTGTATATCCACCTTTCGCAGCAATGCAGGCTGCTATTCTCCCATGGAGACGATCGTAGAGATGCTGGATGTAGCCCTGTGGAACGGCTTGCCATGCCATTTCCACCTGGCGCCTCAGTTGGACCAGCGTTCGTGCTGGACGTGCAGACCGCGTGAGACGACGCTTCATCCAGTCCCAAACATGCTCAATGGGGGACAGATCCGGAGATCTTGCTGGCCAGGGTAGTTGACTTACACCTTCTAGAGCACGTTGGGTGGCACGGGATACATGCGGACGTGCATTGTCCTGTTGGAACAGCAAATTCTCTTGCCGGTATAGGAATGCTAGAACGATGGGTTCGATGACTGTTTGGATGTACCGTGCACTATTCAGTGTCCCCTCGACGATCACCAGAGGTGTACGGCCAGTGTAGGAGATCGCTCCCCACACCATGATGCCGGGTGTTGGCCCTGTGTGCCTCGGTCGTATGCAGTCCTGATTGTGGCGCTCACCTGCACGGCGCCAAACACGCATACGACCATCATTGGCACCAAGGCAGAAGCGACTCTCATCGCTGAAGACGACACGTCTCCATTCGTCCCTCCATTCACGCCTGTCGCGACACCACTGGAGGCGGGCTGCACGATGTTGGGGCGTGAGCGGAAGACGGCCTAACGGTGTGCGGGACCGTAGCCCAGCTTCATGGAGACGGTTGCGAATGGTCATCGTCGATATCCCAGGAGCAACAGTGTCCCTAATTTGCTGGGAAGTGGCGGTGCGGTCCCCTACGGCACTGCGTAGGATCCTACGGTCTTGGCGTACATCCATGCGTCGCTGCGGTCCGGTCCCAGGTCGACGGGCACGTGCACCTTCCGCCGACCACTGGCGACAACATCGATGTACTGTGGAGACCTCACGCCCCACGTGTTGAGCAATTCGGCGGTACGTCCACCCGGCCTCCCGCATGCCCACTATACGCCCTCGCTCAAAGTCCGTCAACTGCACATACGGTTCACGTCCACGCTGTCGCGGCATGCTACCAGTGTTAAAGACTGCGATGGAGCTCCGTATGCCACGGCAAACTGGCTGACACTGACGGCGGCGATGCACAAATGCTGCGCAGCTAGCGCCATTCGACGGCCAACACCGCGATTCCTGGTGTGTCCGCTGTGCCGTGCGTGTGATCATTGCTTGTACAGCCCTCTCGCAGTGTCCGGAGCAAGTATGGTGGGTCTGACACACCGGTGTCAATGTGTTCTTTTTTCCATTTCCAGGAGTGTATTTAGTGTTTAACAATACGGGCTCATAACAATGTGGTGAAGAAGATTTAATACTGTGTTAGACGATAAAAATTTGAGTGTTGCTAGACGTTCGCAAATAGTACTGTTTGTTGCGTATTTAATGGATTAAGTGAGTTTTAAAAACAATTTTACTGTGATATCAAATATTTTTAAAATCCACAGCCCCTAATGCAACATTTGCACACCATACATGTATAAAAACTACCAGATTTAGTGGGAAAACCACTGTCATGGCAACACTAGAGTATCACACAACTAGCAAACCAAAGATTATAGTACTTGTACGCAGACTTTCTATGCGTGACACATCGACTACAGAAAATTACTGCTTGAAAAGTATGCAGTACACCCATGTTAAATATGTCCCATCGAATGAAAGTAGAGCTTACATCACTTTTCTTGAATAGCAAAACTAAGTAGAAACCTTACAAATCCTCCCTTTAAAAAAGTAAAAGGATGCACTGAAGATTAGAGTTTTACGTCCCGCCAATGACGAGGTTATTGGAGCCAATGCGCAAACTCAGACTGATTGTAAAGAAGCAAATCAGTTGTATCATTGTCAAAGGAAGCGTCCCGTAATTTGTCTACGACGATTTAGGGAAGTCACGGACAACCTGATTCGGAATGGCCTGACGTTGATTTTAACCACCAATCTTCCAAACATCAGGCCGGTGTGCTAATCGTTCCACAAGCTGGCTCTGTCTTTACAGAAATGAACTCCTATTATCTTAAAGTTCTGTGAAAAAACGTATGCCGACTGGAACTCCATCAGCTACATGACTCATGCACGTGGCAATTTACGTCATCCCAGCTTCCTTGGACGCCTCTTCTTCAGTCACTATATTCTTTGTGCTACACATGCTAGGTTGGTTTTGCAAGTGAAGTTTGCTTTTTTTCCTTTATATGGAGGGAAGTGTGGGGGTCGAAAATCGTAGAGGCAGACCAAGAGATGAACACAGATTCCGAAGGTTGTAGGGCGCAGTAGTTATTCGGAACAGGTAGACGTATCAAGTCCATGTTCCCTTGATCTGTACAAAAAATAGAGGCTTCTAAGTCAATACAATAGGATACACGGCCATTTATGTCGCATACTTCCGTCACTCGTCAAAATCTGTAGGGTGCTTGCCGTTGGCCTAGAATCATGAAATGTTCCAAAACGGAAGGTTTCACAGAACAATCAAAGGAAAAAATCCGAAAACAGTAAATTTGTAATTATATCATACGAAGGAAATATTTGTTGGTCTTTTCTTACCTGACTGTCTGTTCGTCCGTCATTTAAGGCCTCTTTCTCTCAGGAATGGATGAACGTATCATGTTGGATTTATATCACATACTACGGTCTACAGTAGCTTACACTCCGTCATCAGGCCACAAAGGGCCCTTCCGAACCATCCGACCGCCTTGCCATCCTCAGCTGAGGATGAAGATAGGAGGTGCATGTGGTCAACACACCACTCTCCCGGTCGTTATGATGGTTTTCTTTAACCGGAGCCGCTATTATTCGGTCGAGTAGCTCCTCAATTGGCATCATGAGGTTGAGTGCACCCCGAAAAATGGCAACAGCGCATGACGGCGTGGATAGTCACCCATCCAAGTGCCAGCCACGCCCGACAGCGCTTAACTTCGGTGGTCTGACGGGAACCGGTGTATCCACTGCAGCAAGGCCGTTTCCATAGGTGCTTACCGATGTAATAAATGTAAGCTTCTAAGTCAATGAAATCAAGAGATATGGCCATTTAGGTCACATATTTTGATACTTGCAAACTCACTCATCAAAACCTACAGCGTACTTCCCGTTGGCCTAGAATCATGCAGTTCGGCAAGAAGAAAGGTTTCGCAGTACAAGCAAAGGGAAAAACACTGACAATTGTTAATTTGTAATCATATCACACGAACTAAATATTTCTTTTACCATTTGTTATACGGCGTCAGGATTGAATTAAAACGATCAGTTGTTCAGCGTTTAGGCTGACTGCGTTGCAACCGTAAAAGTCAAACATCAGGCAAAGATGTCTGTGTCACATACAACTTGAAACGCCGTACAGTAATCGCTCCTAGTATGTGATGATGGATTTCCAGAACGCGTCGTATGAGCAACAAAATCCTTCCTTGCCTGATGTTAAACTTTTACGATTGCGACCCAGTCAGCCTGAATGCAGAACTACTGATTGTTATGGTAATGGTCGCCTGGTTTCTGCATAACTTTATGTCAGATTTATATTATTGAAATTTAAATATTCTCGAAAATCTTGGTATCCCAAGGACCGATATCTTGCCAGTATCGAGGTCGATAAAGAGCAAAAATGGCCGAGTCCAAACGTTTCCCACATCTTGGAGTCACTAGTAACAGTTACTCTGGAAAAGGGGGACACAGAGTTTCCGCTTTCCATTTCTCCTACTGAGAAATTAAGTTGGTGAAAATGTGAAAATTACTTTAAAATGCCACCAACAAAAGTTATTTTTTAGTAAGGCCATCTAGTGTAGTATTTTATTCAGTGAAATGCGGATATAAACAATATTTACACGTTACTAAGCTACAACTGCTCAGCATCTTAAGAAAGAATGTGATTCAATTTTAGACCTATTCACAAGAAATGTTACCATATTTGATGTTAGATCAGTAACCATCGATTTCTAACAATGGCTGATTAAGTCGTGTAGGGACAGTTAATGTGTTGGAAATGAAAGAAGCCCATGATGAAGAGGAATATTCCAACATCTCCTTCTCGGTTTGATCCAGTGTTCATTAAAAATTATTAGGAATTTGGACTTTAGAGCTCTTCTATACTTGTGACTAAGTTTCTTGAAATCAGGGAGCAAGGACTGAAAAAACATCCAGTCAGCATCGCCAGCGATGACTTCAGCTGTCTTTTCATTTCACCAATTTTTTTTTTTTTTTTTTTTTAGTTCCATCTAGTCGCAAGATCCTTTCCCGGTATCACTCTTGGTGCCCTGAGATTTTCTTCTTTTTTCGTGAGAGGGGGGGGGGGGGCGGAGAGGGGGAGGGGAAGCAGCTGGTTGTGTTATCATATCACATTCGACAACATCACTTGTTTCGTCTGAGGTTTGATAACTTTCCATTTCCTGAGGGTAAGCGGCAGACAGCATAGCATTAAGATTTCCGTGATATCTTCATTTTTCTCTAGTGGAGGTATGTGTACATGCCCCAAAGAGGGAGATCCCATTATGTAAAGACGAAGAAATTGGAGATATGGGCGCAAAATAATGAGGTTTCTAGCCTGTAGACAAATTTTATTCGAAGCTGCATGTTTAAATTTGCTGCAACTGGGCTTGCTCAGTTTTTTATAACTGCAGTTAATATTTTCAGAACCTGAGATAAGGGCCAGACAGTTTCAATTTCGAATGAAGTAATTTTTAGAATATAATTAGCATCCTACAATCGCACAGTCTTCGGTTCATTACTGTATAAGAAACTGAAACAACGAACAGAAGTAGTTAAAACTATGGTATAGATTACATAGCAAATTCTTATATGTTTCTTTCATTTCAATAGCTATCTTTCTCCATGCCAAGAGGTTTACCTCTGCCTTCGAATACGATTTCATTGTGTAAGAGTTTTCTATTTTTTCAACAAGCTGGCCGAAAAATATCGTCTTCGAACAGTCCTCTGTGCAAACGACATGTTGAGAATAATCGGCACAGAAAGAAATGTTGAGGTCAAGACATATTTCTAACTTGAAAGCAGAAATGAGAGTGAATGCTTCGACTTATATCGGCAGCGTATCAATAAGTGAAACATTAGGCAATTCTGCACAGCGCAGCATGCAGCCACAGCGCTGAGTGTAGTGTACCGTATCTCATCGCATCCAAAGATCAAAATGTATCACGAATTTTCACGAGACTGGAAAAAGGTACGCACACCTTTCAGTGACAAAAATAATTTCTATATGTTAGCTACATTGCTTACGCAGCAGTTTACGCCCTAGAATGTACCAGACGTAAACTGGTCAGCGACTGCATTTTTCATTGCAAACTTTTCTCAATATGCACGAAGTCTTACTTTACTTCGAAGTACTACAATAATTCGGTAAACTGCGAAAAAAAAATTCATTATCATGCTGTCACATTACAGTATAATCTCTACAAAATCAATTTTCCTTATAGATTAGTTTCCTCAAAATCAAATGAGAAAAGACTGAATTGCGGACAACACGAGTAAAATCAAAAACAGTGTTTTTCAATTTTTTACTCAATAAGTAAAAGTTTTACGTAGAAACTGCCTATGCCACCAGCATAGTACCTTGGGACGGTGTCACCTCAGTTTGTATGAGGTGGGGACCTAGTGTATTGTATTTTTGGCTCACTATGAACTTGTTCGGCGTCAGGGGCACACAGTCCTATAAACTTCGCTGTAGGCAGCATTAAAGGTAATTGCTTTCTTTATCTCAACAAATGTTTTCTATTCATCATTGATTAGCAGTCATAAGTTCCATGTTAATTTACGTTGCCATTTGAATAGCTGCTGTGTTTTTTTCAAAGCCTGTCTGTGGTAATTGGTATCTGTCTTTATTGCTAATGTTTTCAGTATGGAGTATTTTGGCTGGCCCTGTTTTGGCTATACTGTGCTTCTTAAAATCTCTATGATTACTGTTTGGGGTTCATTTTTTTGGAAGGATCTATATTTGACACTACACTTGTTGTTGTTGTTGTTGTGGTCCTCAGTCCCGAAACTGGTTTGATGCAGCTCTGCTACTCTATCCTGTGCAAGCTTCATCTCCCAGTAGCTACTGCAACCTACATCCTTCTGAATATGCTTGGTTTAATCATCTCGTGGTCTACCTCTACCATTTTTACCCTCCACGCTGCCCTCCAATACTAAATTGCTGATTCCTTGATGCCTCAGAACATGTCCTACCAACTGATCACTTCTTCTAGTCAAGTTGTGCCACAAGCTCCTCTTCTCCCCCATTCTGTTCAATACTTCCTTATTAGTTATGTGATCTACCCATCTAATCTTCTTCTGTAGCACCACATTTCAAAAGCTTCTATTCTCTTCTTGTCCAAACTATTTATCGTCCATGTTTCACTTCCACACATGGCTACACTCCATACAAATACTTTCAGAAACGACTTCCCGACATTTAAATCTATAATCGATGTTAACAAATTTCTCTTCTTCAGAAACGCTTTCCTTGCCATTGCCATTTTACATTTTATATCCACACTATATCTACACTGAAGGAAATGGAAATTGTACATTATTATACTTTCAAAAATTTTTGGTTACAAATCGAGTTCTTTGCTATGTCGTCATCATGCTGGGGAATATACATCACATTGTACATAGGTTTGTCAAAACTAACACCAAATACAGATAAAAAGCACCTTGAGCAAATGGGCATGTTCACCCACATAGGACTCCACTGAGGCTTGTTAGTCCTTAAAGCGGACGATGTACGAGTGTAGTAAAAATGAACATTTATACAAATGACATGTTTTATACGTCATGGATACGTCGCAGTCGAAGTATTCAGTGGAACTGGATGACAATGAGGCAAAGATAAGGTGTGCACGTAGATGCAGCCACTATATGGTTCTTGCGGAGGTATCTTAAAGTCAGACTGCAATTTTTTGACATTTAAAAATTACCTATCTTTGTGAACAGTCCTTTAATATTATAACATGTGAAAAACAGTATTGGTTTTTAAACAAGAATTATTTTTACGTTTTCAGAATATACTTCAAAAGTTCTTATTACAATATGCTTTACAGGTAGGTTTTAGGTGTTTATTCTGTTACGGTATATTTCAGTTTTGTTTTGGCGTGCGTATGCCATCCACCTTCAGTCAGTACGCACAACCTGCAACTTTTTTCGCGCACGCGTACGTGTGTGTGTGTGTGTGTGTGTGTGTGTGTGTGTGTGTGTGTGTGTGTGTGTGTGCGTGTGTGTACGTAAACTAATGAATAAGATATATAATATGTGACATGAGTCCTGAAGGAAAGCGGAGGGCGTCAGTGCCTGGGAGGGGGATTTATATATGTAACAGGAACACTGAAAACTCGAATTTGCAATGTGTGGATTAGCAGGAGAGGGGGTGGGGGTTAAAATATTTCAAATATAGACACTGATATCTGGTAACTGCAGTATGTAGACTGAGTAGATAACATTAACATTCTCAATGGAGACAAGTCTTCCGAAGTAAGAGTGATTTCAGGTGTGCCGCAGGGGAGTGTCGTAGGGCCGTTGCGATTCACAATATACGTAAATGACTTTATAGATAACATCGAAGTTCACTGAGACTTTTTGCGGATGATGCTGTAGTATACTGAGAGGTTGTAACAATGGAAAATTGTACTGAAATGCAGGAGGATCCGCAACGAATTGACGCATGATGCAGGGAATGGCAATTAAATCTCAATGTAGACAAGTGTAATGTGCTGCGAATACATATAAAGAAATATCCTTTATCATTTAGCTACAATATATCAGGTCAGCAACTGGAAGTAGTTAATTCCATAAATTATCTGGGAGTAGGCATTAGGAGTGATTTAAAATGGAATGATCGTATAAAGTTGATCGTCGGTAAAGCAGATGCGAGACTGAGATTCATTGGAAGAATCCAAAGGAAATGCAATCCGAAAACAAATGAAGTAGGTTTCAGTACACTTGTTCGCCCACTGCTTGAATATTACTCACCATTGTGGGATCCGTACCAGATAGGGTTGATAGAAGAGAGAGAGAAGATCCAACGGAAAGCAGCGCGCTTAGTTACAGGATCATTTAGTAATCACGAAAGCGTTACGGAGATGGTAGATAAACTCCAGTGGAAGACTCTGCAGGTGAGACACTCAGTCGCTCGGTACGGGCTTTTGGTGAAGTTTCGAGAACATACATTCACCGAGGAGTCAAGCAGTATATTGCTCCCTCCTACGTATTTCTCGCGAAGAGACCATGAGGATAAAATCAGAGAGATTAGAGCTCACACAGAGGCATACCGACAATCTTTCTTTCCACGAACAATACGAGACTGGAATAGAAGGGAGAACCGATAGAGGTACTCTAAGTGCCCTCCGCCACACACCGTCAGGTGCTTTGCGGAGTATAGATGTACATGTAGAACCTACAGTGTTTATACAATGACGGAAAAATGTAGAACAGCGAAATTTTGTGAATACATTTGTCTAGGTGACATACTTAAGTGATTCATTGCAAGATCATAGGTTACCGCAGTGCGAGATAAGCGATTGTAAGCGGCAAATATTGGTACATTAATAACCTGTATAACCTTCAGAATGCTGAATGTAAGCATGCAGAGATGCATGAATTGCTGTGTACAGGTGCCAGATGTCAGTTTGCGGAATGTGGTATGGAGTTCCATGCCTGTTGCACTTGGTCGGTCAATACAGGGACGGCTAATTATGTATATGGTTGGCGCTGCAGTTGTCGTCCGATGATATCCCGCACGTGCCTGATTGGAGACACATCTGGTGATCGATAATTCCAAGAGAACTTGTCAACACTGAAGAGCATGTTGGATTACAATAGCAGTATGTGGGCGAACATTATCCTATTGGGAAACCCCCCTGGAATGTTGTCTATTAATGGCAGCACAACAGATCTAATCACCAGACTGACGTACAAATTTGCATTCAGTGTGCCTGGAGACGTGGGGTAACCACGGGAGTGTTCTTGCTGTCATACGAAATCCCTCCACAGACCATAACTCCAGATCTTGGTCCAGTGCGTCTAGCACGCAGGAAGTTTGGTTGCAAGCCCTCAACTGGCCGCCTTCTAACCAACAGGTGGATATCATTGTCATCAAGCCAGAACCAGATATCATCAGAAAACACAACAAACCTCCATCCACCCTGCCTTCCAATGAGCCCTGGCTTGTCTTCACGGAAGTCGCAAATGGTGGTGGTCTGTGGTCAGTGGATACACGCTATAGTGCTACAGGCTCGGAGCTGTCCTTGAAGTCACAGATTTGTAACAGTTCGTTGTGACACTGTGGTGCCAACTGCTGCTCAAACACCTGCTGCAGATGCGCCGACGGCATACGCCGAACGTGACGGTCTTCACCCTCGAAAGTGCCACTTGGTAGTCCGGAGCCCGGTCTTCTTGCAACCGCACATTCGCGTGACCACCACTGCCAGCAATAATGTACAATGGCTACATTCCTGCCAAGTATTTCAAATTCACATCATCCAGCTTCTCGCAGCCCTACAAAACGACAACTTCAGTGTCTTTGTTGCCTCAAAGGCATTCTTGACTAAAATCAACTCTCCACATCCAATTTCAAAGATAAGTAACGCTCACGGTCGTTATAGCGTGTTGTTGTTGTTGTGGTCTTCAGTTCCGAGACTGGTTTGATGCAGCTCTCCATGCTACTCTATCCTGTGCAAACTTCTTCACCTCCCAGTACCTACTGCAGCCTACATCCTTCTGAATCTGTTTAGTGTATTCATCTCTTGGCCTCCCTCTACGATTTTTACCTTCCACCCTGCCCTCCAATACTAAATTGCTGATCCCTCGATCTCTCAGAATATGTCCTAGCAACCGATCCCTTCTTCTAGTCAAGTTGTGCCACAAGCTCCTCTTCTCCCCGATTCTATTCAATAGCTCCTCATTAGTTATGTGATCTACCCATGTAATCTTCAGCATTCTTCTGCAGCAACACATTTTGAAAGCTTCTATTCTCTTCTTGTCTAAACTATTTATCGTCCATGCTTCACTTCCATACATGGCTACACTCCATACAAATACTTTCAGAAACGACTTCCTGACATTTAAATCTATACTCGATGTTAACAAATTTCTCTTCTTCAGAAACGCTTTCCTTGCCATTGCCAGTCAACATTTTATATCCTCTCTACTTCGACCATCATCAGTTATTTTGCTCCCCAAATAGCAAAGCTCCTTTACTACTTTAAGTGTCTCATTCCCTAATCTAATCCCCTCAGCACCACCCGAGTTAACTCGACTACATTCCATTACCCTCGTTTTGCTTTTGTTGATCTATTTAAAGCAAATCTCATAATGGCGGTGCTAGTGCCACTCTTAGGCACTAAACTGAATAGACAACATCTTTCAGATGTAGAAACACACCCAAAAAAATTCATTCATGTCGCACAACTCCTTCTTGATGTTGCGACTCTTTTTTTTTTCTTTCAGGCAGATCGTTTGACTTGAAACTTATCTTCCTGTGCATTGTACGGCACGAGCTTCATGGAGCGACCAGCACACCCTGCTGCACTGGTAATACAGTGAATATACTTATCGGTGTTGTGTCGCTGTAGTCCCAATGTGAACCAGTTACGTCGCTTCCACTATGTTTCTATGCATTCCACCAGTGCTTGTTGTTTCTGCAATGTATCAAGCGTAGCACGGCATGTCGTATAACGTACTGTATCGCCATAGTGTGAACCGCGCCTTAGCTTCATTAAATGTCTTGAAGAAAAGCACGAGACAATGACGGCAGTGCTGATGGAACTCGCAACCGAAATGTTATAGTTGAATAAATCCGTCGTTTGTTAAGTACAACAGAAGAGTCACGTTGACGAGTAGAGTGAGATTCAACAGTGTTTGCTGGTTCCATGCCTGTTGTCCACAATGCTGTCTGTGCGGTTACTTCTTTCATGATTTGTTTGTTCCAGATGATCTGGAAACTGGTTGCAGTGTTAGCGATGGTCGCGGTTGTCCAGTACACGAGAGCTGCGGACGCGGACTGGAACTGCAACTACACCATACGGAAGTGTCGGGGCATCGACCCCGACTTGTGCAGGAGGCGCGGTGGTGTTTACATATACAGGGGCAGCATCTGCGGCTTCTGCGACATCTGCCCCAAATATGTCGGCAAGTTCTCCACATTTCTCTCCTCTCTGCTTCCAAACGCATCCCCCCGCCCCCTGCATTAGTGAATAATCTTCAATACATCGAACACATTCAATGCTTTCCAAAGATTTCTGATTAACAACAGAGGTTTATAAGGCCGACACATACAAAAGAGGTGGATCTGTGACGTCGTGTGAAAGGAGAAGACCTGAATGCATGTTGAAAAATAAGTAATATATACCATCTAGAGACTGTATAGTTCTTTTTAATATGCCAATGTACATCTAGAAGTCGAGGATAGATCATCAGGACCCCCTTTTCTACATCTACATCTACATAGATACTCCGCAATCCACCATACGGTGCGTGGCAGAGGGTACCTCGTACCACAACTAGCATCTTCTCTCTCTGCTCCCCTCCCAAACAGAACGAGGGAAAAATGATTGCCTATGTGCCTCTATACGAGCCCTAATCTTTCTTATCTTATCTTTGTGGTCTTTCCGCTAAATGTAAGTTGGCGGCAGTAAAATTGTACTGCGGTCAGGCTCAAATGCTGGTCCTCTAAATTTCCTCAGTAGCGATTCACGAAAAGAACGCCTCCTTTCCTCTAGAGACTCCCACCCGAGTTCCTGAAGCATTTCCGTAACACTCGCATGATGATCAAACCTACCAGTAACAAATCTAGCAGCCAGCCTCTGAATTGCTTCTTTGTCCTCCCTCAATCCGACCTGATAGGGATCCCAAACGCTCGAGCAGTACTCAAGGATAGGTTGTATTAGTGTTTTATAAGCGCACTCCTTTACAGATGAACGACATCTTCCCAAAATTCTACCAACGAACCGAAGACGACTATCCGCCTTCCCCACAACTGCCGTTACATGCTTGTCCCACTTCATATCGCTCTGCAATGTTACGCCCAAGCCGGGCGGAGTGGTCGTGCGGCTCTAGGCGCTACAGTCTGGAACCGAGCGACCGCTACAGTCGCAAGTTCGAATCCTGCCTCGGGCATGGATGTGTGTGATGTCCTTAGGTTAGTTAGGTTTAAATAGTTCTAAGTTCCAGGCGACTGATGACCTCAGAAGTTAAGTCGCATAGTGCTCACAGCCATCTGAACCATATTGTTACGCCCAAATATTTAATCGACGTGACTTTGTAAAGCGTTACACTACTAATGGAGCATTCAAACATTACAGGATTCTTTTTCCTATTCATCTGCATTAATTTACATTTATCTATATTTAGAGTTACCTGAAATTCTTTACACCAATCACAAATCCTGTCCAAGTCATCTTTTATCCTCCTACAGTCACTCAACGACGACACCTTCCGGTACACCACAGCATCAACAGCAAACAGCCGCACATTGCTATGTACCCTATCCAAAAGATCATTTATGTAGATAGAAAACAACAGCGTATCTACCACGCTTCCCTGGGTCACTCCAGATGATACCCTCACCTCCGACGAACACTCACCATCGAGGACAACGTACTGGGTTCTATTACTTAAGAAGTCCTCGAGCCACTCACATACTTGGGAACCAATCCCATATGTTCGTACCTTAGGAGTCTGCAGTGGGGCACCGAGTCAAACGCTTTCCGTAAGTCAAGGAATATGGCATCCGCCTTATACCCTTCATCCATGGTTCGCAAGATATCATGTGAAAAAAGGGCGAGTTGCGTTTCGCAGGAGCGATGCTTTCTAAAGCCGTGATGACGCATTGACAGCAACTTCTCTGTCTCAAGGAAATTAATTATATTCGAACTGAGAATATGTTCGAAAAATCCCTGTTATAGAAAGGCCTTCATTGCGACGTCAGTACACCAGAAACACGTAGCTGTTGTAGTGAATTTTTAATTGCAAATTGCGAAATTGTGCTGGAATTTGTACATAATTACAGGTGAGCATATTTATATTTTGGTAAAACTTATAACACACCGGTGAATTCTGTAGATTTCTTTTTGTGTATCTCGCATCTCGCACGTGTTAAACACACGTAGTTTCCAAAGAACATAGCCACTGCAAGGATATTTCAGTACTTACATTTTTCAAAACACAACTTATACTGTAAACGTATTCTTACTTTCACATTATACAGAGATCAAATATGAGCAGTAATATCACAAGTCAAAAGACTGAAGTCAGTCATTTAACAAGCATGTGACTTACAGGCAGACGGTTAGACCGCCAGTGACAGAGCCGCTCGAGTTACTGTTGCTAATAAGGCGAGTACACCGTTTCGTTTATTACACATTTTTATGAGTTTCAAAGAAGAGCAACTTCAGAAATGGAAAGGCACTGTGACTGCTGTGTACAGATGCATGCTGAGTTGGTGGCCCTTCGCTCACAGCGCCAGGCAGTGTTGGCTTCCGTCACACAGATTGAGGCTACTGCCAAGGGGCATCACTGTGGAGGGCCGGACGTGATGATGCGAGAGACGACGAGCAGGACCCACGTGTCCCCGGATCAGTCCACTGCTGTGGCCGCGCTGGGTACTGCCTGCACTGAGGTTGGCTCCTCACCAGTGGTCGAGTGGGAGATCATTCCAAAGTCTGGCAGGCAGCAAAAGACTTTCCATGGGGCCAGTCCTAGGGCCTCCCCAGTTCGTTTGACGAACAGGTCCGGGCGTTGTCTGTGGTTAACGGAGTCTCTGAGCCACATGTAATCGCCCACCCTGTTCCAGAGGAAGCTTCTCGGCCCGCGAGGTTTGGGCATTCACAGAGGATGGGTTTGCTGGTAGTTGGGAGCTCCAATATTAGGCGCGTAATGGGGCCTCTTAGCAACATGGCTGCCAAGGAGGGGAAGGAATTCAGTGTGCACTCCATGTGAATATCGGGGGGAAGGGGGGAGGGAGTCTTCCGTATGTGGAAAGGGCGCTGCTTCCAGTTGCCATGAAGAGCACAGGATGCATCCAACTGTAGGTGGTGGCCCATGTCGGTACCAATGACGTGTTTCACTTTGGATCGGAGGAAATTCTCTCTGGTTTCAGGCGGCTAGTGGACATGGTAAAGGCTGCTAGTCTTGCTTGAGAGATTAAGGCGGATCTCACCATCTGCAGCACCGTCGACAGACCCTACTGTGGTCCTTTGGTGCAGAGCCGATTGGAGGATCTGAATCAGAGGCTCAGGCGGTTCTCTGACTGTGTAGGCTACAGATTCCTTGACTTGCACCATCTGGTGGTGGGTGTCCGAGTTCCACTTAATAGGTCAGGAGTCCATTACACACAGGAAGCGGGGGCTGTGTGGAAGGGACTAGGCAGTTTTTTAGGTTTGAGGGTCTCAGGAAACCACAGAAAGAGCATCCTTCTAAAAGGGGTCAGGTAAAACACAGTAAAGTAGTTGTAGTTTTAAATTGTCGTAGCTGTGTTAAACCAGAGCTCCAAGCCCTAATAGAAAGCACTGAAGCTCAAATAGTTAGTCACGGAAAGCTGGCTGAAGCCGGAAATAAATTCAGCCGAACTTTTTTCAAATGACCTAACAGTGTTCAGAAATGATAGATTAAATACAGTTGGTGGTTTAGTATTTATTGCTGTCAGAAGTAGTTTACCTTGTAGTGAAACTGAATTACATAGTTCCTGCGAAACAGTATGAGTATACTTGACAATCGGGATAAACTATTAATTGTATCGTTTTACCGACCCCCCCCCCCCCCCCCGACAAAGAAGATATAGTTGCTGAACAGCTCAAAGAAAACGTGAGTCTCATTTCAAATAGGCACCCAACAGATACAATTACAGTCGGTGGCGACTTCAATCAGCCCTCGACATGCTGGAAAAATTATGCGTTTAAAGCCAGCGGCAGGCATAAAACGTCATCCGAAATTGTACTGAATGGTTTCTCAGAAAATTATTTTGAACAATTAGTTCATAAGCCCACTCGAATCGTAAATGGTTGCGAAAACATACTTGACCTCTTCGCAACCAATAATCCTGAACAAATAGGGAGCATCATGACGAATACAGGGATTATCGACCACAAGGCAGTTGCTGCTAGGCCGAGTACCGTAACACCTACAACCATCAAAAAGAGACGCAAAGTACATCTATTTAAAAAAAGCTCATAAAAATGCTCTTAACGCCTTTTTAAGAGACAGTCTCCACTCCTTCACTCCTTCCGATCTGATCACGTAACCGTAGAAAAGATTTGGAATGATCAGAGAGATAGTGTCGATGGCAATTGAGAGAGATATACCACATAAATTAATAAGTGATGGTACTGATCGCGTATGGTACACAAAATGAGTCACATTGTTGTTGCAGAAGCAACGAAAAAAGCATGCCAAATTTGAAAGAACGGAAATCCCCAAGACTGGCATAGTTTTGCAGAAGTTCGAAATATAACGCGTGCTTCAATGCGAGATGCTTTTAATAATTTCCACAATGAAAATTTGTCTCGGAATCTGGTAGAAAACTCAAAGAGATTGTGGTCATATATAAAGCACACCAGTGGCAAGACGCAATCGATACCTTCACTGCGCGATAAAAACGGTGCCACTAAAGCAGAGTTATTAAACACGGTTTTCCGAAACTCTTCACCGAAGAAGACGAAGTAAATATTCCTGAATTCCAATCGAGAACAACTGCCAAGATGAGAAACATAGAAGTAGATTTCCTTAGTGTAGCAAAGTAGCTTGAATCACTTAATAAAGGCAAGGCCTCCGGACCATCTCGTATAAGAGTCAGGTTCCTCTCAGAGTATGCTGATACAATATCTCCTCATTTAGCAATTATACACAACCGCTCGCTCACAGAAAGATCCGTACCTAAAGACTGGACAACTGCTGAAGTCACACCAATACCCAAAAAGGGAAGTAGGAGTAATCCGCTGAATTACAGGCCTATATCACTAACACCGATTTACAGTAGGGTTTTAGAACATATACTGTATTCGAACATTATGAAGTACCTCGAAGAAAACGATTTATTGACATATAGTCAGCACTGATTTAGAAAATATAGTTATTGCAAAACACAATTAGCTCTTTATACCCATAAAGTAATGAATACTATTGACAGGGGATGTCAAATTGATTCCATATTTTTACATTTCTAGAAGGCTTTCGACAACGTTCCTCACAAGCGTCTTCTAACCAAACTGCGTGCCTATGGAATATTACCGCAGTTGTACGACTGGATTCGTGATTTCCTATCAGAAATGTCACCTGTTCGTAGTAATAGACGGAAAGTCATCGAGTAAAACAGAAGTAATATCCGGCGTTCCCCAAGGAAATGTTACAGGCCCTCTATTGTTCCTGATCTATATTAACGACATAGGAGACAATTTGAGTAGCCCTCTCCGATTATTTGCAGATGCTGCCGTCATTTACCGTCTTTTAAAGTCATCAGATGACCAAAACGAATTGCAAAATGTTTTAGATAAGATATCTTTATGGTGCGAAAAGTGGCAATGGACCCTGAATAAATAAAAGTGTGAAGTTGTTCACATGAGTACTGTAAGGAATCCGCTAAATTTCGATTACGCGATAAGTCACACAAATCTGAAGGCTGTAAATTCAACTAAATACTTAGAGATTACAATTACAAATAACTTAAATTGGAGCGATCACATAGATAATGTTGTGGGTAGAGCAAACCAAAGACTGCGATTCATTGACAGACCACTTAGAATATGCAACAGGTCTACTAAAGAGACCATGCTCGTACTCATAGAGGTTTTAGAGGTAACCAGGTTGAGAAGAGTGAGAAATAGTGACCAGTAGGGAAAAATAAAGGTAGGAAAATAAACAGAGTGTAACTGTAAACATATCGTAGCAACAATCTGTGTGTGTGTGTGTGTGTGTGTGTGTGTGTGTGTGTGTGTGTGTTTACATGCCGGCGAGTATCCTGAATGTTGCTACTACTCCAATAATTTAATTTTCTATCTTGTCATTGGAGATGATATAGGATGCTTCTTAACTCCTGATGTTTGCAGAATGTCTAGACTAAAGCCTTTGGCTGAAAATGTAGCACCATTAAGTATGTTTCTTCGCTGGCAATATTGCGAACTGTTTTCAGGGTACGAGTATGATTGCAATTCTTGATTTATTGTTTTGGTTTAATGTTCTTTGACACTTGTACTGTCATCTTTGAAAACTATGTATGTGAACAAGTGGGCGTGGAGGCGCTATATTGGAGTGTCTTGTACAGAAAAGATCAACGAATTTCAAAGCTTTGCTCTAGGCTTTTGTAAAAAATTGCATGTATTCTTCTGCAAATCTGTATATATTCCACCATAACTCTGCGATATTCAATGAATAACGTACTACAGCTTCCGCAGGTACGTGTTTCATCATATGAAAGCCCTTACATATCAGAGAATCCTGACAGTGAATTTTTATTTTTCGACGGACGTTCAGACCTGCTCTTATTAAACGACGTGACAGTTGTGTCTCTCTTCCACGTCTCGACTTTTCATCACAACCTCTCCTACGATCAGAAGTCATTGGAAAGCGTCGAATGTATTCGAGGTGGTGAAGGTTATTCACTAATACAGTAGGTGTAAATGAATTTGGAAGCAGATGAGAGAGATATCACTTCTAAATGTACGTTAGCATAATACAAATACTGTCATAGCACTTGACACACTTATTATTAAGCTTTCGATTTATTTTACTGTCTTTGTTTTGGCAAGAATAGCCACTCGGATAACATGAAAGAACATCTGTTATTCGACGGCAGATGACATTTGACAATGTGTAGTGGATCCGTCCAGCTTGTTGCTGGAAGAATGCTATTGGGAATAATAGCTAAACGTTCGATCTTTACAGTGTTGGAAACGTAAACTAATGTTCGACATGGCCAGCTATCAACTCAGTCTGTATAGTTATGGGACCATCATGTTCCTATCAGCACCAGCTGCTCTCATAATTTACACATAACTGTCAAATTGGCAGTGTGCCTAACCTCTTTCTTTCCTTCAACCCAGCGACTGGTTTGAAGCAGCTCTCCACCCATGTCTAACCTGTCCAAGTTTTTCGTAACTTCTAACTACTGCAGAGTATGTGCCTTTGAACCTGCTTTCTATGTTCAAGCATTGATCTATTTCCACAATGTTCACCTCACCAATTTTCGTATCTACTCTATCTACACTCATACTCCGCAAGCCACCTGACGGCGTGTGTCGGAGGGTACTCTGAGTACCTCTATCGGTTCTCCCTTCTATTCCAGTCTCGTATTGTTCGTGGAAAGAAAGACTGTCGGTATGCCTATGTGTGTGGGCTCTAATCTCTCGGATTTTATCCTCATGGATTCTTCGCGAGATATACGTAGGAGTGAGCAATATACTGCTTGACTCCTCGGTGAAGTTATGTTCTCGAAACTTCGACAAAAGCCTGTACCGAGCGCCTCTCCTGCAGAGTCTTCCACTGGAGTTTATCTATCATCTCCGTAACGCTTTCGCGATCACTAAATGATCCTGTAACAAAGCGCGCTGCTCTCCGTTGGATCTTCTCTATCTCTTCCATCAATCCTATCTGGTACGGATACCACAATGGTGAGCAGTATTCAAGCAGTGGGCGAACAAGTGTACTGTAACCTACTTCCTTTGTTTTCGGTCTGCATTTCCTTAGGATTCTTCCAATGAATCTCAGTCTGGTATCTGCTTTACCGACTATTAATTTTATATGGTCATTCCATTTTAAATAGCCGGCTGGTGTGTCGGAGCGGTTCTAAGCGCTTCAGTCTGGAACCAGGCGACCGCTACGGTCGCAGGTTCGAATCCTGTCTCGGGCATGGATGTGTGTGATGTCCTTAGGTTGGTTAGGTTTTAGTAGTTCTAAGTTCTAGAGGGCTGATGACCTCAGATGTTAAGTCCCATAGTGCTCAGAGCCATTTGAACCATTTTTGAATCATTTTCAATCACTCCTAATGCCTACTGATAATTTATGGAATTAACTGCTTCCAGTTGCTGACCTGCTATATTGTAACTAAATGTTAAAGGATCTTTCTTTCTTTGTATTCACAGCACATTACATTTGTCTATATTGAGATTCAACTGCCATTCCCTGCACCATGCGTCAATTCGTTGCAGATCCTCCTGCATTTCTGTACAATTTTCCATTGTTACAAACTCTCGATATACCAAAGCATCATCCGCAAAAGCCTCAGTGAACCCTCGATGTTATCCACAAGCTCATTTATATATATTGTGATTAGCAATGGTCCTACGACACTCCCCGCGCTTTAAGGCCGGTTCCCACTAGGGCTGCCGCGCGTCTGACCTAACGGCAGAAGATAAACACGCCACGATAAGAGCACGAGACATATTGCTGACACTCGCATACTTCGTTAGAACGACAAGTCAAATAATCTGATGGTGTGTGTACCGAAAGTCTTACAGAACGCTCACCACACAAAGCAAGAGCATACGGACTATAAGACGAATTGTGTGATTGGATTGAAGAGTTCCTAGATAACAGAACGCAGCATGTCATTCTCAATGGAGAGAATTCTTCCGAAGTAAGAATGATTTCAGGTGTGCCGCGGATCGGCGGAAGCACAATTTGGTCCGTCTCTAAGACAGCGCCATCTCGTAGTGCGGAGACGGACGAGCGCTGCGCCTGCGCTGTTGTGCTTAGCGGGGCGCGCTCTAGTGGGAAAGTTGTGTACGCGCTGACTACGCAGAACTATGTACACAACACTTTGTTCACTAAATGAATCTGCGGAACTGCATCAAACGCCCTGCGGAAGTCAAGAAACACTGCATCTACCTAAGAACCCGTGTCTATGGCCCTCTGAGTCTCGTGGACGAATAGCGCGAGCTCGGTTACACACGATCGTCTTTTTCGAAACCCATGCTGATTCCCACAGAGTAGATTTCTAGTCTCCAGAAAAGTCATACTCGAACATAATACTTGTTCCAAAATACTACAACTCATCGACGTTAGAGATATAGGTCCATAGTTCTGCACATCTGCTTGACGTCCCTTCATGAAAACGGGGATGACCTGTGTGCTTTTCCAATCCTTTGGAACGCTACGCTCTTCTAGAGAGCCGTTGCTGCCTGTGGACATGTTCTGCTATCTGTCCCTATTTCTAGTCAAGCTGGGCATAATGCACTTTTCTCCCGGATTTGATTCAAAGCGCCGTCAATAGCTTAGCTCCATAATATTTTGATACTCTTCATTTTATATTCTCTTTATGTCTGCCGTCGTCAATGATTTTGCTACTCAAATAACGAAACTCGTCTACTACTTTTACTTTCTCATTTTGTATCCTCATTTCTTCATTTCACTTCGCTTAATTCAACAATTCTCAGTAACTTTTGTTTTATTAAGGTTAACTCATAGTTTGAAGACTTTCACGACCAGATGATACAGCCGCTGGTAAACCTTTCGGGATGTGAGGTCGTGGTCCAAGAAATTCTTCTGTTCCTGACGTTTCGTCCAGGACTGCGCTGGACATCTTTAGCCAGCGCAGTTCTGGACGAAACATCAGGAACAGAAGAGTTTCTTGGACCACGACCTCAAACCCCGAAAGGTTTACCAGCGGCTAACTCGTAGTTTCTTTTCAAAATATTACACATTTTGTTCATTCGAGTCCTTTGCTGTCTTTGATAGAGTTGCAAAGCTAAGGAGATACTTTGAAGTCTTCACTTATTATCCCTGGAAGTTAATTCCTGTTCCGAAATTCTCCTTAGTTTCATTACTCCCTGCTCTATGTACACATTGAACAACACAGCTGATAAGATATAACTCTGTCCCATTCCCTTCTTACCTGTTTCCTGTCTTTTGACTACTGTAATTTCATCTGTATTCTGCAGCTGGCAGTAACCTTCCTTTACCTTTTTTTCTAAATCCATAAATGTTATGAATGTGGATTTGTTTTTCCCCAAAATGTCTTCTAAGATAAGTCAAATTTAATTAACTTATTACCAATCCTCTGTAGGTATATCTTGATAAGAGATAAGCATTCGTAATTTACAGCAAATGTAAAACACATCTGTCGTATGTTTAGGTGAAGGAGAGTCTTGCAAAAATGACAAACCGTATCTGCTACCAACGCTCACATGCGCAGAGCCCTTGATCTGCGACCGAGTCAGCAAACGATGTGTGGTGGCACCTGAAAGTGACGAATAAAGTAACTACATGGCACATCTCAGCTCTATGATTATCGTATGTGATGCGGCAACGTACACCAGAGTCGTCGCATCGAACCAGCCACACTGCATATTACACCGAGGCTAAAGACAATCATCGCTTAAAATAACCAGGGGCAAACCATATAAATGTTACTAATTACTGTTGGAAATTTCATCACTTATTTCTGTAAGACATTAGAGTATACTGCAAACTGAAATAGTGTATTTCTTATATGTTAAGGTGTGTAAGATTTCACCAATTTTCGCTCGAAAAATAAAGCACTGAAGCAAACTAAGCAGTATGGTGTTTTTTGTACAATAATCTTCCGTGATGTTTTGATAAGAAAAAGAAATTGGGATATACTCTTTGCCGATTCCAATTGCAATAATTCTAGTGAAAACTACAACGCCCAACACTTGGTACACACTCATGTACATCTTAATTGGAGACTGCGGTCTTTCAAAACGACCACGCACTCTCCGACTCAACGTTGCAATATTATAAGTTTTGGCTGGTTTCGTTGTCTAGGGACTGGGATACGTAATTGCCGCATTACAGGCCAAATACTGCTGAGTCTACAGTATACGATAAGAATACACACATGAATCGAATGGTCGAAGATTTCTATCACTCGGCAATTGCGAATTATGAATGTAACACATAAATTTATAAATGAAATATTGCAATTAAATAAAATCTGCAAGTACTACTTTAACGAATTTAAATGATGAGTACGATAGTAGAAGTACTTTGGAGAATGTGGTATATTTCTGCAAAACACTTATTGGTGTCGATGGTCCACCAATTACATAAAATATAAGTTGAATAGCAGGGAAACAATACCAGAATGAGATTTTCACTCTGCAGCGGAGTGTGCGCTGATATGAAACTTCCTGGCAGATTAAAACTGTGTGCCCGACCGAGACTCGAATTCGGGACCTTTGCCTTTCGCGGGCAAGTGCTCTACCATCTGAGCTACCGAAGCACGACTCACGCCCGGTCCTCACAGCTTTACTTCTGCCAGTATCTCGTCTCCTACCTTCCAAACTTTACAGACGCTCTCCTGCGAACTTGCAGAACTAGCACTCGTGAAATAAAGGATACTGTGGAGACATGGCTTAGCCACAGCCTGGGGGATGTTTCCACAATGAGATTTTCACTCTGCAGCGGAGTGTGCGCTGATAAGAAACTTCCTGGCAGATTCAAACTGTGTGCCCGACCGAGTTCGAGTCTTGCCCGAGAAAGGCAAAGGTCCCGAGCTCGAGTCTCGGTCGGGCACACAGTTTTAATCTGCCAGGAAGTTTCAGGGAAACAATAGATTCCTACTGCATGCAATTAGTTATGAACAACAGCATAACTCGCGAGATATTCACTTCTAAACGCACACTACGTCTTGTTTGTAGAAGCCACAGAAATCTCACAATGGCACAAGTCGGCACTCCAAAGTATTTCTATCTGCCGCGACCACAGGCAACCCGCTCCACCCTCCAAATCCTTCCCGCGGCTGTGCGTCCGTCGCGCCGTCGCGTCAAGCACGTCCCGTGTCCTGTCCTGTCCCCTCCAGCATTGCCGCACTGCCAGAACTACCCGTGTCGACCTCTCCCGAACTCGCTTCCATCCAGACTCCCCATTCACGAACGCTGTGATTGGCTAGACCGCTCGCGCCGTGTCTTCAATCCAACGTACACTCACAAACATATTTAAACACATACGAAATACTATAGTTACATTTAAATAACTTGAGATTAAATAAATATTCCTACGTCTGGGCCATAAACACGATCTAACACACATTATTAGATTTTGTTGTTGTTGTTGTTGTGGTCTTCAGTCCTGAGACTGGTTTGATGCAGCTCTCCATGCTACTCTATCCTGTGCAAGCTGCTTCATCTCTCAGTACCTACTGCACCCTACATCCTTCTGAATCTGCTTAGTGCATTCATCTCTTGGTCTCCCTCTACGATTTTTACCCTCCACGCTGCCCTCCAATATTAATTAGTGATCCCTTGATGCCTCAGAACATGTCCTACCAACAGATCCCTTCTTGTGTTGTGTCACAAACTCCTCTTCTCTCCAATTCTATTCAATAACTCCTCATCAGTTATGTGATCTAATCTTCAGCATTCTTCTGTAGCACCACATTTCGAAAGCTTCTATTCTCTTCTTGTCCAAACTATTTATCGTCCATATTTCACTTCCATACATGGCTACAATCCATACAAATACTTTCAGAAACGACTTCCTGACACTTAAATCTATACTCGATGTTAACAAATTTCTCTTCTTCAGAAACGCTTTCCTTGCCATTGCTAGTCTACATTTTATATCCTCTCTACTTCGACCATCATCAGTTATTTTGCTCCCCAAATAGCAAACCTCCTTAACTACTTTAAGTGTCTGATTTCCTAATCGAATTCCCTCAGCATCTCCCGACTTAATTCGACTACATTCCATTATCTTCGTTTTGCTTTTCTTGATGCTCTTCCTACATCCTCCTTTCAAGACACTGTCCATTCCGTTCAACTGCTCTTCCAAGTGCTTTGCTGCCTCTGACAGAATAACAATGTCATCGACGAACCTCAAAGCTTTTATTACTTCTCCATGGATTTTAAATCCTACTCCGAATTTTTCTTTTGTTTCCTTTACTGCTTGCTCAATATACAGATTGAATGACAGCAGGCTACAACCCTGTCTCACTCCCTTCCCAACCACTGCTTCCCTTTAATTCCCCTTGACACTTATAATTACCATCTGGTGTCTGTACAAATAGCAAATAGCCTTCGCTCCCTGTATTTTACCCCTGCAACCTTCAGAATTTGAAAGAGAGTATTCCAGTCAATATTGTCAAAAGCTTTCTCTAAGTCTACAACTGCTAGAAATGTAGGTTTGCCTTTCCTTAATCTATTTTCTAAGATAAGTCTTAGGGTCAGTATTGCCTCAAGTGTTCCAACATTTCTACGGAATCCAAACTGATCTTCCCCGAGGTCGGCTTCTACCAGTTTTTCTAGTCCTCTGTAAAGAATTGGCGTTAGTATTTTGCAGCTGTGACTTATTAAACTGATAGTTCGGTAATTTTCACATCTGTCAACACCTGCCTTCTTTGGGATTGGAGGGATTGGAATTATCATATTCTTCTTGTAGTCTGAGTGTATTTCGCCTGTATCATACATCTTGCTCACCAGATGGTAGAGTTTTGTCAGGACTGGCTCTGCCAAGGCCGTCAGTAATTCCAATGGAATGTTGTCTACTCCCGGCTACTATTCAAGTTACATGCCTGTAATTCATACCAATTTAGGTTTACACTAACAGCTTCCTAAAGACACGTAGATCGACGAAATCGGATTACCCGTTTAGATTTTGGAAATTCGTTGCCGGGTGTTACTTGTATAATTTACCGTCAGATACTAAACTTTAAATTAATAAAGATATTAAAAATCTGATTACACCATTAGAATCGTCGTGCAAATAATAGTAATGTACATGTTTTTTTTTTTTTTTTTTTTTTTTTTTTTGAGGTATCATGATTCATCTGGCCACTATTAATTTCTATACGAACTGTGAAATGTCTGCTATTATGGTTTCACAAAGTCCGCCATCTTTGGCAATCCTGGCGTAGACATCTCCTTCATCGACACAAAGCACCGTCGTCGTCACGGCGCAATTCCCAGCCACGCGGCTGGAGCATGCGCTGGGGCTACCCCTCTCGTCTGGCTAACGTTTGGCACCACGTGTTTGCTGCCGGGCCCCGGCTTTAACGAGTGTCCTGTGCGGCCGCCCCAATTCCGAACCTATAATATTTCCAGGGCGCCACAACCCGCCCATTACCTCACAAGACTAACATTGTTTTTACAGTGACAGAGACCTGCTGTCGTCACTGCATCTGCTAGGATACCATCATCAGAACTTATGATGAGTGTTGGCGTGACAATCGATCTCTGTATGGGCAAGATGCGCAGTGTCTGTGAACATCATGGCGACAGGTCCTGGATACACGAATATGGAACTGGCGGATTCGAAGTGCCACATTCTGACGTGTCAAGGAAACTGAGTGTGTAAAAACTAGCTTGGGCCATTCCTGTGCAGACGCTGTGGCAGGGGAATGGACAGTGGATCGTGGAGGTGGGGGTTCAGTTGCATGCGGTCACTGCACAGTAGCGGAAGTGAAGTTCAACAGCAGAAACTGACTCACAAGCAGAAATCGTAAGCTGCAGCTGGAGAGATTCCAAATGAAAGTTTTAACAAGGTATGGCCAATAGTTCGAGAGGTCTGTAGTCTCTGACTAGACGATAGATTAAGAAAATCAGCACATAGGCAACTGAGACAACCACTTCTAACTAAGGTTGCCACCCTTCAGAACAAAGGAAGGACTCACCAAGTGCTGATGATGTCAATGAATTTTCGTGCAAGTTCCAAGTTACGTTATAGGACTTTGAAAGCTTGTCCCTACTTTAGGGAAAAGTTAGAAGAACTTCGTGTGTTTGAAAGAAGAGCTTAGCATGAAGAACACAACAATTTCCACCTTCATACCTTAGTGAAAGATCTCGCCAAAAGCACGAGAAATCCTGTTCGTACATAGAATCACTAAGAGGGCTGAAGGCTTCTGTCCAGTGTTACGTCGACCAGTCTGAGGCGGCAATAGAAGACAGCAAAGAAGAAGCTGAAGTTTCAAATTTCGCTACTAACGAATCATTCACACAGGAGGTTTCTACAAACATTGTAATATTTCTGGCTTAGTCAGCCATCGTATTAGGCTCCAAGAAGCTGTTCCCAGAGCAGTGGAGATGCAATAAGTATATAGATCACGAAATTTGGTGTGAGGTACCTGTGACAGATGTTAGATTCGGAACCATTCCCGTGAGAAAGACCGCCTGCATGATGCTACCGCTCTGTGACTGGCTGCTGTGTTCGGAATAGGGCGCCAAAACGTTAAAGTATAGTTATTATTATAGTTAAACTACTCATTGTAATGACTTCACTTTTTAATATAAATATCTCTCAACAGCTGACTATCAATCAGTCATTTTAGACTTATTAAAAATAATTTAAATCAAACATAAAAGACGAAATTGCAGACGAAACACTTCGGAAGCGTTCGGGTCATGCCTTTTCTGGGATGGCGCGCGAAGTGTTTCGGGCTGTTCGTCACTCTGGACTACGCAGTCGAGAATAACAGACATGTTGTCTGTCGTAGGATGTGTTTCCAATATTTATTTAAGTTCCTGTTGGTCACTCCGGATAGGGCAGTCGAGATGTACAGTCATTGTCTGTGGCAGGATGTGTTTGCCAGTATTCAGAACTAAAAGATTCACTCCGGCAGTCATGAGGCACAGACACGTGCTACAAATAGTGTAAAAATACATTTACGTAAACATTGTGTTTGATCATGTACTTTGCTGTATCAGAAGATTATGTATTAAGATCATGTAGTCTTCTCGTGTGGCTATATTAAAATACGCGAGTGGCATCCCAAAGAAGTGATACATTATTTCAGAACAGAACCTCGCTAAAAGTCAGTTTCAGCCTCAAGATTCAGAACATACGACCTGCGTGCTGTTTTCTGCGCTGAGGACATCAACTTGAAGACACAGGTTTGTGAACTATAACAGAAGTTTCGTATTCCACACAGTGCAGTGGAAACAACTAGGCGCCTCACGTGTACTGCATGCACAGAACAAATGTGCTCATGGACACGTCATGTGCAGTAATGCAGAGGAGGTAAAGGAGGATGATCGTTATTAACACTAGCAATCAATTCATTCTTCCTTCCTTCCCGTAACACACCGCGTCTGAGTGTCACATGAACTCCTACATGGAGGACATAGAAATAGGCATCACTGGAGTAGAGAAGCAACTGAAAGAGCTGAAAACAAATAAAACGCCAGGTCCAGATGGAATCCGAATTCGGTTTTACGATAAATGTTCAGAGACAGTCTTTCGTACTAATGACATTCTTCTGGTAATGGGCTGTTGAAGTTAAGTAATTCTTCTCTGTTCTCATTTTTGTATTTTACTTTATACACAACAGTAGGGAGAGGAGGGCTGCAGAGTGGTGCAGAAGCTGTCGTCATAGGGAAACTGATTGGCAAACACGTAAGTACATTAAACGGAAGTTTTAAGTTAACTTATAGCTTCCTCCAACCATTGCAAAGTAACTTTACAACAGAACAAACAGCAATAAAGTCCAACTATTACAAGAAGCAGTCTACTGGGCGTCAAGCAGTGTGAGGTTCTCACCACTTGTGCACGGGCGAACTGTTGAAGACTGATTAAGACTGAAGGCTGTCTTAGATTGCAACTGAAACTGTGACGTGTACAGTGTGTTAACTGTAAGACGGCAGAGTTGCGTGGGGAGTGCGGGGAGAGGAGGAAGCAAGCAGTGGCTGGCGGGGGGGGTGAGGAGCCGTTGGCGGGGGGGGGGGGGGGGGGGGGGGACAAGGCACGCCTACCTACCAGTTGCAGTGCTGGCACTACAAATTGCGCGCCATTCTTACACGAAAGCAGACGAAAGGCTTGGAAGTAAAACTCGCCTTAAATGTTGTTTGTAAACGAAACTGAAATCGTTATATATATATATATATATATATATATATATATATATATATATATATATATGCTCACAAACCATTTATAAGAAAATGCCTTCTGCACTGCATGTATTTTTTGGATTTGGAAATGTACTGTAATATGAATGTGTTTCGAAATAATACAGTAACCAGTGGTGTTTCCATACAAAGCAATACAGTAGCAAGGAAAAATGAAATAAAAGGTAATGCGGGCGAAATAGAGGGCTCCTTCAAAGTGATCGCAAACAAAATATCTGAAATGGAAACTCACCTTTTCTTGCCAGGCGTTTGTGGTGATACGCCAGGATGATTCTTGGAAAATTGTTTGAATCTTCCAATGCTACATTTGCTTTGTCCTGCGTATGTAGCAGCTCTCACTGAAAATTTGTAAATGGGGTGAAGCAATTTTTTCTGCTCCCTTTCCCTTTCGCAGCATTCAATCACACGCAATATAATTTTGCGAGCATCGCTACGTAAAACTGGTTTCCTTCTAAACGTAGGACTACCGCTAGGGGTTGTTGGCGACTCCCGAGATGGGCCAGCAACTGGCTCTTCACTCATTTTGATAATGTTTAGCACAACTGCACAATAAAACACGCAGAACAGTACAGCGCAAAACAATAACGAAGCAGACTACAATGGCTACGTTGTACAACACAGCCAGCTACGTAATGTTGGCAGTCGAAACTGATTGCCTACCGAAGTCTCCCGACGTTTACCTACTTCTACCGATTCAGGACTAGGGGGGAGGTCTGCCATCTAAAAGTTCACACACTGTAGCTGCCTTCCGCCATCCTATACCGCCTGCGCAGAGGGCGCTCCAGTAGGTGCTGCTGAAGGCGTGGTCCAGTAGGCCCGTATCAATGGATCTGCCAAATGGCCACGCTAAAGTTATCGACGTCTGTCGGAAACGTGCGTTTCTTATGCCAACTGTAGGCGCTGCTAGGTCTCGTATCGATCTATTATACCACACTAATAAAGTGAACTAATATTTTATGTCTTACAGTATCTACTCAAATTCCTCTTAGGGCAAACTAAAGAATCTACCGTTGTACCAGCAAGCGTAATTTCATCCGACACAACAACTGCAAAGTGTCTCATGACTAGATACACTATGTCATCAAAAGTATCCGGACGCCCCCTAAAAACATACATTTTCCATATTAGGTGCATTGAGCTGCAACCAACTGCCAGGTACTCAATATCAGCGACCTAAGTAGTCATTCCATATCGTGAGAGAGCAGTATGGAGCGCTCTGCGGAACTCACAGGCTTGGAGCGTTGTCGGGTGATCGTGTGTCACTTGTGTCACACGTCTGTACGCGAGATTTCCACACTCCTAAACATCCCTAGGTCCGCTGTTTCCGGTATGATAGTGAAGTGGAAACGTGGAGGGACACATACAGCACAAAAGCCGAAACATCCACTTAGAAAAATTAAAAATTACTGTGCTGATAAACCTCTTACGTTATTTGATTTTGAAACAGCCGAGCAAAACTGAACGTACTCAGACATTTCTCTGTTTACTTATTCTCATCATCACTAAACTGACACACAATACTTTTTTTAGCGCAACGCAATCTTACTTTCAATAATCCCTACAAAAGTATGGCCCTGACTAACAATAACCTACACCTTTCATGAATCACTTACCTCACAAAAATCTTTGTTACTCAAACTACTGGAAAACAGCGAGCGCCAATATTGCCAGCTAAATAAAAGATTCTAACTACTGATGGCACTAACTACTGATAGGCATAGTTAGCAAATGAAAGATTTTGATAAAGGACAAACAATGTATTTACTTTAATAGTGTTCAAAAGTCATAATATATATGTCAGTTTGTGACATCCAGTCTTACAAATTTCCTTTTTCTGACGGACACACGTCCAGATCGTCCGCTCTCAAAACTCTGCCATCTCTCTCCCCAAACCCACCACTGCTGGTGGCTCACCTCCAACTGCGCAACGCTACGCGCTGTTCACCTCCAGCTGCCCAACACTACAATAGTGAATATTCCAACAATGCCAACCAGCGACAGACTGCACACAGCACAGTCAGTGGTTTTCATATAGAACGAACAGGTCGACCTCGTCTGTTAACTGGCAGAGACCGCCGATAGTTGAAGAGCGTCGTAATGTGTAGTAGGCAGACATATATCCAGGCCATCACACAAAAATTCCAAACTGCATCAGGATCCACTGCAAGTACAATGACAGTTAGGCTAGAGGTGAGAAAACTTGGATCACGGTACACAATGTAGCGATCCGATCGCAGGGTAAGGGTATGGCGAATGCCTAGTGAATGTCACCTGCTAGCGGGTGTAGCGCCAACAATAAAATTCGAAGGCGGCGGTTTTAAGGTTTGCTCGTGTTTTTCATGGAGGAGCTTGCACCCCTTGTTGTTTTGCGTGGCACTATCATAGCACAGGCCTACATTGATGTTTTAATCGCCTTCTTGCTTCCCACTGTTGAAGAGCAATTGGGGGATGGCGATTGCATCTTTCAACACGATCGAGCACCTGTTCATAATGCACGGCCTACGGAGGAATGGGTACACGACAATGACATCCCTGTAATGGACTGGCCTGCACAGAGTTGACCTGAGTCCTATAGAACACCTTTGTGAGGTTTTGGAATGCCGACTTCGTGCCAGGCCTCACCGACCGACATCGATACCTCTCCTCAGAGCAGCACTCCGTGAAGAATGGGCTGCCATTCCCCAAGAAACCTTCCAGCACCTGACTGAACGTATGCCTGCGACAGTGGAAGCTGTCATTTAGCTAAGGGTGGATCAACACCATATTGAATTCCAGCATTACCGATGGAGGGCGCCACGAACTTGTAAGTAATTTTCAGCCATGTGTCCGGATGCTTTTGATCACATAGTGTATCTGATATTTCATAATCTGAAAAACCATGTCACATATAATCACACGAATGAAGCACAAACATACAAGGCAGCAACCATCTCACTATAATCCAGGAAAATGTCGCCTTAGTGCAATCATTTCTTTATCACAAGACATATCGCCTTTACTAAACGGAGTAGCGCATCCTAACGCTATCAGGCGGAAGAAGAGAGGGTAGAGGCAAGAGTGCCCCCATGTCTGCCGATAACGCGGACCAGAGAAATGATTCTGCTGCCAAGTTTTCCTATAGGCTGATTCAGCTGATTCACGTGAAAGCTGAGACGACTTCATACGACATAACTCACAGTTACCGCTCAAAGATGAAATACTCCAACAGCCAGAGAAGTGAGTACAGATTCTCTGAGGCGGACATGTGCCTATCGACGCGCGGGTGAATGCAAAGCGAGAGAAATGTCTTGACGAGAGACGCCTTTCAACGTGGCACTGGCGGACTGTGTCTCCCAAGTAACGACCCCACTTTCGCTTGCGTTGTCCTGAAACTTTCCGAGCATTTTACGAAAAAGATGCTCCGCTTGGAAAAGGCAGCTCCACAAAATCTTTATAGTGTGATCATTTTACATATTACTTAGTTAGTTGTACGTTAGTTAGTTAGTTTAGTGAGCTAAAACATGTAGCAATAGCTCTGTAAATATTGGTTCGTCTGAGAAAAGGTACATAACATTTCCACCCTTAAAACATTATCTGTACCTTGTTTAACTTTCACTACACATCACTCTGTATTTTAGATAAAGGCAAACTAGGCTATAATTCCATAGGTGTCTATACGGTCCTTCAGTTCTATTTTTGAGGTTTGCGTATTTAGTTTGCTGCTACATTAGGCGGCATGAACCTTCAAGCACTCGTACTGCTCCTATTTGTCTCTTCTACTCTCCTCGCCCTCCTGTACCCATTTCTCCATACGAGTTATATTTTACGTCTCATACGAAATGCTGGTTTCATTGCAGAATTATTATGTTATCGTACTGTTAATTGGAGTGATTATGTAAACTGTTGTAACGGCGTCCGGAACGGTCGCGAGGTTGAAGTGACGGAAAGTGAGGCAGGATCCGCGGAGCGCCCCGCGAACAACAACACAACGGGAGAGGACGGACGCGACCAACGAAGGACAGAATGAAAACGACAAGATCGAAACAACGGAGTCACACGAAAACATAGCAACCACGTCCACTCGTACAGTGAACAAGAAAGTAAATAAGCTGTCTAAGGCGAGGCGATGTGTCCGGAGACGTAGCAAGGTTAGACTGGCTGGCTGAGCTTTTTTTTATTGATTTTCAGTTCCCCCCAAATGGGGGCGGGCTTGCAGCAGCTTAGTACGCTGCTCTACAGCCTACAGACTTTTTTGTAAGAAAAGGAAGAAGAAAGAAACAAGGAAAAACAGGCGATAAAATGAAGACTTAAAGTGTAAAACGGCGTAAAAATGCGGAAAGTTAAAACAGAAAGCAAAAGGAGTTGGCAATGTCGATAAATACCCAGGAATCGGTCAAGTAACATAGTAGACACACGATTAAAAAAAACATGGCGACAGTCTGGTTTCTGTTCGCAAGAGATAAAAAATCTCACCCAGCGACAGTATGATGGCTGTTCGCTACACGTCCCTAAAGACACACCACGGAACACTCACTGGAAAACACACAGTGTAAAACACTGCACGAAAATGGTGGCACAAATATGACACTCCCGAGCCAAAGGCAGATTGGGGGCGGTGGTGGGCTTTGAATTGGATGGAGCGGAGATGAGGGATCCAGGTGAGGTGACGGTCAATGGTGAGGCCAAGGCAGGTGAGGGTGGTGATGAGGCGGACAGGACGGGCGCAGGCACTAAGGGAGAAATCCAGGAGCCGGAAGGAGCGAGTGGTACGACCTACGATGATTGCCTGGGTCTTGGAAGGATTGATTTTCAGGAGCCACTGGTTATACCATGCAGCAAAAAGGTCAAGGTGATTCTGGAGAAGGCGTTGGGACCGTTGGAGGGTAGGAGCGAGGGCGAGGAATGCGGTGTCATCAGCATATTGCAAGAGGTGTACTGGAGGGGGGGGGGGGGGGGGGGGAGGGTTGGGGCGCTGGCTGAGCGAGAGGCAGGCGCCGCTATTGGCCGCTGGGACCACGTGTTCCACTGTGGCGCCCTCACACTAAATGCGGGCCAGGAGGCGCGCGCCGCCACTGCTTACGGCGCGATGGTGCAGAGACCTCTAGGGGTCTTCGACGTCCATGACGTCTGGCGGGGATTCAAATTCCGCAGTACGCGGTACCAGATAAACGTTCATGGTTTTATAATTGATTACGCTTCCCGGGCCAGAGTCAGTCGACATAAAAGTTTTCTGGGTGTGGTACCGCGTCATAATGTATAAAACTACTGCTGTTGTAGAAAAACCAACGTTTCGGCCACGGTTGCTGCAGCCTTCTTCTGGGTCTACTGGTGCGTTCAGGCTATGCAGTGTCCCTCATATTTTGTTGTTACTGTTGACTGCGCATGCCATTACATCATAATTTTAAAGAGATAGTTCGTTTCATTGGGGCCTTCAGGAGGAAGGACAGGGAAATTTATTTTAATGTGTTACTGCAGTGGAGAGGGAACGTGGCCTCTGTTGTCTATTGGCTCTTGTGTTACGTGCCACGATTGGTGGTCACCGTCAAATGAGAAGTTGGCTGCTGCGTATCAACAGCTGGATGTTGGCCGGTAGTGCTCGTGCCTCGTGTTGACAGTGCGGTCTGTTGGGCTCTGGTTGCTGGAAGCCAAGATGGGGCAAGCCTGAGTCCATCCTCCTTATTCGTGTTATTAGGGTGTTTAAGTATTTCGATGGCCTCTCTGATTTTGTGTTTCGTCAAAACCGGCTGCTTGGCCAGCACACGGGCTTCGCTGAATTTTATTGCTTTTCCGCAGTCATGGTGATGTTCTGCCACTGCAGATTTGTTGCGTTGGCCGGCTGGAGTGGCCGTTCGGTTCTAGGCGCTACAGTCTGGAACCCAGCGACTGCTACGGTCGCAGTTTCGAATCCTGCCTCGGACATGGCTTTGTGTGATGTCCTTAGGTTAGTTACGTTTAATTAGTTCTAAGTTCTAGGCGACTGAATACCTCAGAAGTTAAGTCGCACAGTGCTCAGAGCCAACCATTTGTGGCGTTGCCCTAGACGAATATAGCGCTCGTGTTCCCGAACGTGCGTTCATGGTTTTATTCAGGATTCCAATACATCATATTATTTCTGACGCTTTTGGCTACAAAACACTATTTTTCAATGTAACTTCCATTAAGAGTGATGGCCTTACGCCACATCACTGGGAGGGCGTGAATGTCCGCATTGTATGCCTCTACTAGTCGACATCAGAGCCAACGCCTTGCTGGATCAGTAACCTCCCTGTCATCCATGTACTGCTTCCCGCGGGGTACATTCTTCATTGGGCCATGCAAATGGTAGTCTGAAGGTGCGAGATCCGGGCTGTAGGGTGGATTTAGAAGAACAGTCCATTGAAGTTTTGTGAGCTCTTCTCGGGTGCGAAGACTTGTGTGAAGCCTTACGTTGGCATGGAGAAGAAGAAGCTCGTTTGCATTTTTGTGACAGTGAAAACACTGAAATCGTTTCTTCTATTTTCTAGGGTAGCACAATACACTTCAGAATTGATCGTTGTACCATGTGGGAGAACATCAAACAGAATAACCCCTTCAGAGTCCCAGGAGACCGTACCCATGGCTTTACCAGCTGAGGGGGCGGCTTTGAACATTTTTTCGGAGGACAGATGGTGTAGCGCTACTCCATCGATTGACGTTTTGTTACCGGTCCAACGTTATTAACCCATGTTTCATCGCCTGTAACGACGTTCGACCACAATTTGTTACGACCAACCTGGCAACATGCAACCAATCGCTCATAGATGAGCCTTCGTTGCTCTTTATGGTTATCTGTTCAGCGACGAGGAACCCAGTCGGCACAAACCTTTGAGTAGCCCAAATGGTGAATGAGTGTCTCAGCGATACCAAACCAGACGTCCAGTGAGCAGCGGGGTGTCTAATTATGATGCGTCAAATGAGAGTGTCCGCACGTTTCAACACTGCGGAAGTCACAGCTGTGCGCGACTAGCCGGCACGAGGGAGGTCGGACAGGTTTTAGCGACCTTGTTGCCATGACGACAGACGCCTCGCCCTACGATTCACCGTGCTTTTGTTCACTGCCAGGTCTCCGTAGAAATTTTGCAAGCGCCTATGAATACCTGCGACGTTCTGGTTTTCCGCCCAAAAGAAACTCAGTCACAGCTCTCTGTTCAGAACGCACCTCTGTTACAGACGCCATTTTGAATGCTATTTATATCGCCGTCACCTATTGGAACTTCATGAAACTACCGCGGCTGAATTAGGAATGTTCAACGATGTCCCACAACAGATTCACAACTGGCCGAGAAAAATAGTGTTGCATACTTATTGAACGCCCCACATACATTCAATTTACGTTACTTTATACTAGACATTATATTTTTTGAAGACTTACATCACATTAGCATAGTATTTTGTGCACGCACTCTTTGATCGCTTGTAACATGACGACGCTAGGTTAAACTAAAGATGAATACCATAAGGCATCACTCACTCGTGTTTCTGTCCAATGCATCATCGAGCAACGTTTGACAATTATTTTTATTAAATGGAAATATGTATTACATCAGTGAACTGTCTCGTGAATCTTGGAGTAGCTAACAATAATTGTTGTATTACCGCCTTCTATAGGCACAATTGCACCACACGAATCGTAAGTGTAAGTAACGTTTTTCCCTCTCATTGCTGAAAAGTTTTTCGTTAAAATTCTCGAAGACTAATGTTTACTCTTTATTTCCACGCAATGAACAAGCACGTGTAAAAACGCATGTTCCAGGCATCTGAAGATGAGTAATTACCCACTCGTAACTCGTTATGCAATCTAAATAAACAACAACCTGCCGCATCAATTATAAAAATACCTGAAGCAATGGAGACGTACAGGAATACGAGAATCACAGTTAGCTGTACTGAATAACAAAGTGGTCTCCGACAGTCACTTACTTCTTGAGCTTTGTAGCATTGCGGTTTTTTTTTTTTTTTTTTGGATGAAAACAAATGACATCGTGTTTTCATTAACTTTTACGTAATGTGAAATGTTTTTTTACATTGCTAATGCCAAAGTTGCGAACAAGATGTATGATTGCAAATAGAGTTGCACAAAACAGGTTTATTAATGTTTTTACTACAATCAGTCAGCCTGGGCAATATTTTCTTTGTAGCTGAGATGTTACTGTTCTTCTCTTTCGTGCTCCTTGGACCACCCTGTGCAGAGCCGTTTCATCTCAGGTTCACTGTGTCTGAAAAAATTAGAAAGAGAAACATTAAGACAAGTTCCAGTTACGTTACACGATATGGTATTGTGAAACTTGCGTTTCTGCAGGCGTACAAAATATTTCAACAACTTCCGGGAATGTAGCTGGCTGATGTCTTCGACAATCAAAGATATTTCGATAGGTGAACACACTGTGCCTTGAAAATGACGTGGTGTGCCCCAGTCGAAATATTGGCGACTGGCGAAAACATCACCCAGCTGCAATCCCGTAAGTTGTTTAGTGATGTAGTATTGATTGTTTTCGGACGAAGTCAGAGCTGCTTGCACTTTGTGTCCAGAGGTTAAGCACAGTCTGTAAGTAAGGAAAATTGTTAACTGAGAAGACGAGTACCCACTGTAAATGACAGTCTAGATTTCCCCAAACGTTGCAGCCGTGCTGTCTGTACACCAAAGTAGTAATCTGGGCTGAAAAAAAGGCACATCGAGATTATCCCACAAGTTGCGGTCGTGCTGTCCGTACACTGAAGTAGTAGTCTATGCTGAAAACAGGCACTTGGTACCGAAGATGCAAGAAAATCGAGGCCCTAGATTCATTACGTTTCCGTTGTGTTTTCACTATCATTTTGAGCAAGTTAATAAACTATGAAAGTGATGTTTATTCCTACAATAACTGCCTGCCAAATAGGTTAGTTTAAGCTACCATAAACGACAATAGCCTCCAACTCTTACGATTTGGCTGGCAAACCGTCCCTCTCCCCCCTCCGCCCCCCCCCCCCCTACACTTTCACTTCCTTTTGGTACCGGCCATGGCCATCATGTTAACTATTGGAAGCAAAAACAATTTTCTTAAAATGAGTTAGACACTCCAACGAATAGAGTAGAGTAGAGTAGAGTAGAGATTGATGTCATGAGATGAAGACGACCCTTTGCGTCACAGAGCATTTATGTGAAAACTATTTCGTTTAATTTAAGATAATTATCATTTATTGTTCCATCACAGTGGCTCGTTTTTAATTAGATTAAAGGTTTCGATCACTCAGTATCATCCTCAGATCTAAAACAAAGTGAAACTAAATATATACCATCTAATATTTTACTACAAGTAGAATAAATAATTGTAAGTAAAAGTAGAATTTATTTAAGTACATGAGCCAGCAAGCCTTCTTGTCTACTCCGAACCACTATGTTTTGTAACTGCGGCCAGTTTTTAAACAGTTACATGTTGGAGGTAGGGGAGAGGGGGGGAGGAGAGGAAGGGAAGGGAAAGATTAAAAATATGCTTCAGAGGGCACGCTTCAATTCGCAGTAATAAAACTGTATTTGGTGAGCCCTACTAACATCGAAGCGCGTTGTTGGAACCAGTGAAGTGGTGAGCAATAAACTTAAGAAAAAACCTTCTGACAATGGTGGAAGATAGGTGTTTACACACCGTGAGCAAGAGTCCGACTACGCATTAAAATCAGCAGAATTATTTTATTAACTGTGCATTTCTGAGGAATTTCGAAAGCATCTTCCTATCGTCCACCTCACCGCAGCCTACGTGTGATCAGCAGCGCTACACAGCGAGAAGAGACAGCGGCAGCGCATCGTCCGACACACTGTCCTAACAACAGGCCGACGGGCAGACTGTCTTCCGTACGTACTGCAAAACTGCGCGCCCTAAAAAGCTACCACACAGAAGCAAGTGCAGTTATCAAAACTGTCACATCCTGTTCTCTGTAACTTTAGTTGCTGCCTGTAATTTCATCGTTATCATTTATTGTTTTTTACTTTTTACGGTTTTATTCTTTTAAAGTTTTCAATTTTTTTTATATTTAATGACACTTCATGCAGTTCAAGATCCTTCGCGTAGATCCCGTTCTATAATTTGACGATTTTTATGTCTTTAACTATTTACACATCAATTGTTCTAGGCCTATACTACTGATATTTTAACAAACAAAATTTATACCATTTTATTTTTATACTTTCAAGCAAGATCTTATGCTTTTATCCTTTTATCCTTTTGACGATTTTTATGTCTTTAACTATTTACACATCAATTGTTCTAGGCCTATACTATTGATATTTTAACAAACAAAATTTATACCATTTTATTTTTATACTTTCAAGCAAGATCTTATGCTTTTATCCTTTCGACGGTTCACACTCTTAATATCTTGAGATTCTAATTCAGTTTTCGGTACTTTATTTCTACTTTTATGATTTCTATTTTTTCCCCCTTCTCGTACAGTTTTACATATCCATTCTAGTATTTTACGCATCGACTTTTTGCAATTTTAGTATAAGGCCCTCTGTTATTGAAGCATAGCATCCGTCCCCCATCCCTTGCCTTCTTTCGCCGCTCTTAATTTCCCTCACTCCATTTTATAATTTTAATATTTTATGCCTTTTACATTATACATGCCCATTGTTCTACACTACGAGAATTTTAACAACAATTTTTACATGATTATACGTTCTATATTTTTAGCAAGAACCCCTGCTAAACTCGTGACATCCCTATCACTTCCCTCCGTGCATGCTTTACGGTTCTGGCCTTTACGGCCGTCAACTTCAAAATAACTCCCTCGCGCCTGTCTGCGACGCTTCCAGCGGTTGTCCCATTGTTGGAGGCAGTGGTGGAAGTCTGCTGGCTGAACCGTGTTCAAAAGTAGTTCACAACTTAAACAAGTGCGACTGGGTCTCGCGCTCTGAGGGTTCCGTACAAATTATGTGTACAGGATGTTTCCGTAAGAGCGTGAAAAAATTTAACAGGGCATAGACAATGCTCTAGTGCACAATTAGAGGTAGGGAACCTGGTGACAGAGAAGTCGCCTTACGGAGATAATAGGAATAAAATCAAATTGTTGTGTACATTTTATGCCGGCCGGAATGGCCGAGCGGTTCTAGGCGCTACAGTCTGGAACCGCGCGACCGCTACGGTCGCAGGTTCGAATCCTGCCTCGGGCATGGATGTACGTGATGTCCTTAGGTTAGTTAGGTTTAAGTAGTTCTACGTTCTTGGGGACTGATGACCTCAGAAGTTAAGTCCCATAGTGCTCACAGCCGTTTGAACAATTGTTTTTTGTACATTTTATTTACATCACTTAACTGCAAATACTATCATTGACGCAATGAACGTGCCATTTGTACTGTACCTTACAAAATGTGCTGAAATCGACAGCCATCATCCTCAATGCATGTTTCGTATCACATCACAGCTAAACTTCTGGCAACTAATTCCATTTCCGCATGCACTGAGGTCTCGTAGGCAAGTGACTTTAGATATCCCCATAGGAAATAATCGAGGGATTCAGGTCAGGTAACCTCGCAGGCCATGGAGGAGGACATCCCCTTCCAATCCAGCGACCAGGAAATACTGTACCGACACTGATCAATCGTATTGTACTGTACACCGCTGAATAGCACTGAGTAATGAATGGCCTGTCGTTGATTCATAGCACGTTCTGACATGGGGCAAAGTAAATACGATAGAACAGAGCCATATAACGGACAAGTAGACGAAACCTGTATCATGACTTCCAGGTAATCAGGCTCGTCCTCCTCGTTTGTTTGTTTGTTTTTGCAGGAAATAAAGAATGTCTATGTAAATAAGCAGCACAGTACATGCAAACTTGTACGCATGTTAGTTGTAATTAAGCTGGAAAACAATCCCAGACAAAGTGGTAGACAGGTTTACTTCCACATCTCCTTGAGCTGACTTCTCCGATCCCAGGTTACGTACCTCAAATTGTTCAGTGGAGCATTCTCCACGTCCTGTCACATCTTTTCAAGCTCGTACGGAAATAGCCTGTATAGAGTGATCGTCTGTAGGTTTTGGTGAATGAGATTGCAAATATCAAGATATATGACATAAGGGCCATAACTGTTATTGCAGTGATTTAGAAGCTTAACTTTACTACACCGCCATGGTACCGTCGACCTTAGTATTTGACATAAATTTCAAAATCTCTGTCTCTGAGAAGAAATAAACAGACACACGAACTGACAGATGGACAACAAAGTGATACTGTAAGATTTGCGTTTTAACCGACTGAGGTACGGAACCCTTAAAAAGATAAATTCTCAGACTCATTAAGTTACAAAATCAAATGCAGTACTTCCTCAGGCTGCTACATGGGACACACGAGCAGCAACCTTCATACTCAACATGCTGAACAAATCAAATGGTACACGCACAATCACTTAACAAAATAAGTCGCAGCACTATACATGAAAGCACCGGACACTCATTCTCAAACATAAAGAAGATCTTAAGATACTTCATCACGTGCAGAAATCACACACAATGAATTTAATGGATGAGCAGAAAATTTTTGTAGTCCACAAAAAGCAAGAAAGATTTTATTTCTTCAAATGTTTTTCCTGCATTTAATACCTACAACAAGTTGATAGACACTTTCTTTCCTTCACACATTCCACTCAATAGTTGCAAAAAAGAGTGTAATACAAAACTTATTCGGTTATTTAAATAGTCAGTAGTGTTCGGAATTCGTAGATAATAATGCAATCCACGAAAAATGGAAGACCTCTGTCAGTATGTAAACTCTCTGGGAAACCAGACTCTCGTAATATCTTTGACCCGTATTTTGATTTCACATAAACAATGTGAGTGATGTAATTTGTGCTTGTGCGTGTGTGAGTGAGTTTCTGCAACAATGAAAGAGGCACAATATCTGTAAGTTGACAGACAAAAAACATCATTTTTTAACATTAGCAAGCAAGAATCAGAGGATCTATGTTACCCAATTATTCATTTGCAGTAAAACAACAAAAAGTCGAAGTAGAGAGGATATAAAATGTAGACTGGGAATGGCAAGGAAAGCGTTTCTGAAGAAGAGAAATTTGTTAACATCGAGTATAGATTTAAGTGTCAGGAAATCATTTCTGAAAGTATTTGTATGGAGTGTAGCCATGTATGGAAGTGAAACATGGACTATAAATAGTTTGGACAACAAGAGAATAGAAGCTTTCGAAATGTGGTGCTACAGAAGAATGCTGAAGATTAGATGGGTAGATCACATAACTAATGAGGAAGTATTGAATAGGATTGGGGAGAAGAGAAGTTTGTGGCACAACTTGACCAGAAGAAGGGATCGGTTGGTAGGACATGTTCTGAGGCATCAAGGTATCACTAATTTAGTATTGGAGGGCAGCGTGGAGGGTAAAAATCGTAGAGGGAGACCAAGAGATGAATACACTAAGCAGATTCAGAAGGATGTAGGTTGCAGTAGGTACTGGGAGATGAAGAAGCTTGCACAGGATAGAGTGGCATGGAGAGCTGCATCAAACCAGTCTCAGGACTGAAGACAACAACAACAACAACAACAAAAAGACGACTGTATGGCAAGATAAGTATGGTGTTTCAATATATGAATGATATGAAAAAGAACTCACAGTTTGGAAAACTCGCCGGCCACGGTGGCCGTGCGGTTCTGGCGCTGCAGTCCGGAACCGCGGGGCTGCTACGGTCGCAGGTTCGAATCCTGCCTCGGGCATGGGTGTGTGTGATGTCCTTAGGTTAGTTAGGTTGAAGTAGTTCTAAGTTCTAGGGGACTTAGGACCTAAGATGTTGAGTCCCATAGTGCTCAGAGCCGTTTGAACCATTTTTTTTGGAAAACTCACGTGGTTGAAGAGCGGAATGTTGACACTAGCGCCAGTGAAGGCTTGCCACGCTGCTAGCCGACGAGCCTGCAGACGGGGCACTTGCCGCAGACCCCGCCAGGCACGACGACAACGCCCCCGAGCGAGGCGCACTGGCGCCGCTCCACTGGCCTGCAGACCGGGCACCGCACTCGTCCTGGATTGGCGCCAGACCGCTGGCAGGTCGCCGGCGTCGTCAGAGCCACGACCACCACCATCGCGGCCAACACCAGCGCCTGTCAACATGGGATGTCAGGCTGCGCTCTGCGCAGAGACCTCTGCACCACTGATTGCATGTTGCTGCTACTCGAACCTGGCAACAAACAAATCTTGTATATCTTTTTTTGTGTAGGTGGTGACCCACAGCTTGTAAACGTCAAGGTCACCAGGAGGAGCTGTCGCCTCGTCGCCAGGATAAGTTGTTGCTTCAAGAAATAAAGTTTCGATCAGACAGACCACCATGAGTTCCATAGTCGATATTACACCACTGGCCATTAAGATTGCTACACCAAGAAGAAATGCAGATGATAAATGGGTATGCATTGGACAAATATATTATAATAGAACTGACATATGATTACATTGTTACGCAATTTCGGTGCATAGATACTGAGAAATCAGTACCCAGAACAACCACCTCTGGCCGTAGTAACGGCCTTGATACGCCTGGGCATTTAGTCAAACAGAGCTTGAATGGCGTGTACAGGTACAGCTGCCCATGCAGCTTCAACACGATACCACAGTTCATCAAGAGTAGTGACTGGCGTATTGTGATGAGCCAGTTGCTCGGCCACCATTGACCAGACGATTTCAATTGGTGAGAGATCTGGAGAACATGCTGCTCAGGGCCGCAGTCGAATATTTTCTGTATCCAGAAAGACCCATACAGGACCTGCAAATGCGGTCGTGCATTATCCTGCTGAAATGTAGGGTTTCTCAGGGATCGAATGAAGGGTAGAGCCACGGGTCGTAACACATTTGAAATGTAACGTCCACTGTTCAAAGTGCCGTCAATGCGAACAAGAGGTGACCGAGACGTGTAACCAGTGGCACCCCATACCATCACGCTGGGTGATATGCCAGTATGGCGATGACGAATACAAGCTTCCAATGTGCATTCACCGCGATGTCGCCAAACACGGATGCGACCATCATCATATTGTAAACAGAACCTGACTTAATCCGAAAAAAATCACGTTTTGCCATTCGTGCACCCAGGTTCATCGTTGAGTACACCATCGCAGGCGCTCCTGTCTGTGATGCAGCGTCAAGCGTAACCGCAGCCATGGTCTCCGAGCTGATAGTCGGTGCTGCTGCAAACGTCGTCGAACTGTCCTTGCAGATGGTTGTTGTCTTGCAAACGTCCCCATCTGTTGACTCAGGGATCGAGACGTGGCTGCACGATCCGTTACAGCCATGCGGATAAGATGCCTGTCATCTCGACTGCTAGTGATACGAGGCCGTTGGGATCCAGCACGGCGTTCCGTATTACCCTCCTGAACCCACCGATTCCATATTCTGCTAACAGTGATTGGATCTCGACCAACGAGAGCAGCAATGCCGCGATACGAAAAACCGCAATCGCGATTGGCTACAGTCCGACCTTTATCAAAGTCGGAAACGTGATGGTACGCATTTCTCCTCCTTACACGAGGCATCGCAACAACGCTTCACCAGGCAACGCCGGTCAACTGCTATTTGTGTATGAGAAATCGGTTGGAAACTTTCCTCATGCCAGCTCGTTGTAGGTGTCGCCACCGGCGACAACCTTGTGTGAATGCTCTGAAAAGCTAATCATTTGCACATCACAGCATCTTCTTCCCGTCTGTTAAATTTCGCGTCTGTAGCACGTCATCTTCATGGTGTAGCAATTTCAATGGCCAGTAGTGTAAGTCCATATAAACTCACAATAAAAATAAAAAAAATAGTCATGCCTCAAAACAAAAGAGCACACTGAATGATTTGGTGGTCTGGTCTGTTGTGCATGACGGTGAAATGGTACCATACGATCATGTGCCCTTCGCTGCTGATGTAAGCCATGGCAGTAAGTGGTGTGTAAGTGCAAGTCGGTTGAATAGAATCGGTGCTGATAAGATACATCGTTGTGGAGACATGACTGAATGGCAGCAAGCAGCTATCGTGTTTGGATGCGCCCATGACCACACAGCGAATCAGTTTACTCAATGTGTTGGCGTGTGAATGGGGAGTCTCTAACGAGTGTACAAGGAATGGTGAGCCATTGGCAGCCATGGAATACAACGTAAGAAGAGTAGTAGCATAAAGATCTACTGTGGCGGGAAAGGGATCGGCCTTGTCAACGACAACCATCTCAAAGCCTTTGCTCTCAGTGAATGGAGGTCTTCAATCACCTTGCGAGTGAACACTGAGAAGGAAACTGCATGCTTTGGACATTTGGAGCGGCGTTTCTCGCAAAAGGCCGTTGCTCACAGTGGAAAGCAATACTGTACGTCTTCACTGCGCCAAACAACAGAGGAACTAGGCAATAACGGTGACTGGAGACGTGTTGTGTGGTCCAGCGAGTACACATTTAGCCCCTTGTCATATGACAGAAAGCGTCGAGTGCACTGACGACCCAACGAGATGTTTAAGCAACAGTGTGTGCCTTCTCTGCGCGATAGCAATCGACATACTGTCGATAACAGTGCTGCTAAAGCAGAGTTGCTAAACATAGCCTTCCGTAATTCCTTCGCCAAAGAAGATGAAGTAAATATTCCTGAATTCGAATAAAGAACAGCTCACAATATGAGTAACTTAAAAGCAGATATCCTCGGAGGAGCTCAGCAACTTAAATCATTTAATAAAAAAGTCTTCCGGTCCACACTGTATACCAGTTAGGTTCATTTCAGAGTATGCTGATGGAATAGCTCCATACTTCGCTCGACGAAAGATCTGTACCCAAAGTTGGAAAGCTACACAGGTGAAATCATCAGAAGATCAAAATAAGTTGCAAAACGATTTGTAAAAGATATCTGTGTGGTACAAAATATCTAATTTACCCTAAATAATAAAAAGTGCGAGGTCATCCATATGAGTGCTAAAAGGAATCCATTAAACTTCGGTTACACGACAAATCAGTCAAATCTAAAGGCCTAAGAGTTACAGTTACGAACAACTTAATTTGGAAAGAACGCGTTGTGGGAAGGCAAACCAAAGACTCTGTTTTATTGACAGAACACTTAGAATTATTGGCAGAACACTTAGAAGGTGCAACAGATCTAGTAAAGAGATTGCCATCGCTACTCTAGTACGTCCGTTTTTGGAGTAACGCTGCGCGGTACGGGATCCTTAACAGATAGGATTAACGGAGTGCATTGACAAAGTTCAAAGAAGAGCAGATTGTTTTGTATTATCGAGAAATAGGGGAGAGAGGGTTTATGGTGGACATAATTAAAACAAAGGCGTTTTTATTTGCGGCGGAATATTCTAAAGAAATCTGAATCACCATCTTTCTCCTCCGGATACGAAAATATTATGTTGACTACGACCTACATAGGGAGAAACGATCATCATAATAAACTAAGGGAAATCAGAGCTCGCACGGAAAAATATAGATATTCGTTTTTTCCACGTGCTCTCCGAGATTGAAATAATAGAGAATTATTATGCAAGTGGTTCGATGAACCCTCTGCCAGGCACTTAAGTGTGATTTGTAAGAGTATCCATGTAGATATAGATGTAGATGAGAATGTAGTACACGCGATAGGAGTTGACGTAAGTGTTTTTCATACTATTACCTGGACTGAAGCACACAGATTAGCTGAAGCAGAATGTTTATTTCAACAGTCTCAGTGACCAAGCATTACTGTTCTTGTAAGTATTCATGAAGTGTATGCTACACACACTCCTGTCTTCCACGATGACAATACCCATGTTCAATGGTTTCAGACGTAGCGTCAGCTAAAGTACAATCAATAAAATAAAATAATGAGATAACTAATCTTGACACAGTCCATGACGCGTTTCACACGCAAGAAGATGGCGTGCAACAAACCTCAAATTGGCATCAGGTCTACTACATGCTTCGATATGCAAATGATTAGCATTTTAGTGCAACGGCGAAAAACAGGAAAGGATTAACACCATGCTAATTTTGTATGTAACGGAAGAATACGGAGCGGATTCGTGTGTCACAAATCGTATTTGAATTTCATTGTTTGTGAGAAAATTGTGTATTTCCCTCACGAGAGAGAGAAACGTGTATCAGTTCGAGTCGGAAGTCGATTATCGCCTGCCGAGATTGTGGTTTGTCATTCCACGATACTGCTGCTCGCATTAGTCGGGATCCCTCGGCTACTGCTGCCAGACCAGACTTGCAGCAAATGGAGACTTCTACATCTACATCTACATTTATACTCCGCAAGCCACCCAATGGTGTATGGCGGAGGGCACTTTACGTGCCACTGTCATCACCTCCCTTTCCTGTTCCAGTCGCGTATGGTTCGCGGGAAGAACGACTGCCGGAAAGCCTCCGTGCGCGCTCGAATCTCTTTAATTTTACATTCGTGAGCTCCTCGGGAGGAGTAAGTAGGGGAAAGCAATATATTCGATACCTCATCCAGAAACGCACCCTCTCGAAACCTGAACAGCAAGCTACACCACGATGCAGAGCACCTCACTTGCAGAGTCTGCCACTTGAGTTTGCTAACCATCTCTGTAACGCTATCACGCTTACCAAATAACGCTGTGACGAAACGCACCGCCCTTCTTTGGATCTTCTCTATCTCCTCTGTCAAACCGACCTCGTACGGATCTCACACTGATGAGCAATACTCAAGTATACGATGAACGAGCGTTTTGTAACCCACCTCGTTTGTTGATTGGACTACATTTTCTAAGGACTCTCCCAATGAATCTCAACCTGGCAACCCCCTTACCAACAATTAATTTTATATGGTCATTCCACTTCAAATCGTTCAGTACGCATAATCCCAAATATTTTACAGAAGTAACTGCTACCAGTGTTTGCTCTGCTATCATATAATCATACAATAAAGGATCCTTCTTTCTATGTATTACTTAGTCCTCGCACAAATGAAAAAAATGGCTGACATCGAAATAAGTGTCAAAGGAATAGAAAAGCAACTGAAATCACTCAACAGAGGAAAGTCCATTGGACCTGACGGGATACCAATTCGATTCTGCACAGAGAACGCGAAAGAACTCGCCCCCCTTCTAACAGCCGTGTATCGCAAGTCTCTAGAGGAACGGAAGATTCCAAATGATTGGAAAAGAGCACAGGTAGTCCCAGTTTTCAAGAAGGGTCGTCGAGCAGATGTGCAAAACTACAGACCTATATCTCTGACATCGATCTGTTGTAGAATTTTAGAACACGTTTTTTGCTCGAGTATCATGTCGTTTTTGGAAACCCAGAATCTAGTCTGTAGGAATCAGCATGGATTCCGGAAACAGCGATCGTGTGTGACCCAACTCGCTTTATTTGTTCATGAGACCCAGAAAATATTAGATACAGGCTCCCAAGTAGATGCTATTTTCCTTGACTTCCGGAAGGCGTTCGATACAGTTCCGCACTGTCGCCTGATAAACTTAGAAGTGCCTACGGAATATCAGACCAGCTGTGTGGTTGGATTGAACAGTTTTTAACTAACCGAACACAGCATGTTGTTATCAATGGAGAGACGTCTACAGACGTTAAAGTAACCTCTGGCGTGCCACCGGGGAGTGTTATTGGACCATTGCTTTTCACAATATATATAAATGACCTAGTAGATAGTGTCGGAAGTTCCATGCGGCTTTTCGCGGATGATGCTATAGTATACAGAGAAGTTGCAGCATTAGAAAATTGTAGCGAAATGCAGGAAGATCTGTAGCGGATAGGCACTTGGTGCAGGGAGTGACAACTGACCCTTAACACAGACAAATGTAACGTATTGGGAATACATAGAAAGAAGGATCCTTTATTGTATGATTATATGATAGCGGAACAAACACTGGTAGCAGTTACTTCTTAAAATATCTGGGAGTATGCGTGCGGAACGATTTGAAGGGGAATGATCATATAAAATTAATTGTTGGTAAGGCGGGTACCAGGTTGAGACTCATTGGGAGAGTCCTTAGAAAATGTAGTCCATCAACAAAGGAAGTGGCTTACAAAACACTCGTTCGACCTATACTTGAGTATTGCTTACCAGTGTGGGATCCGTACCAGATCGGGTTGACGGAGAAGATAGAGAAGATCCAAAGAAGAGCGGCGCGTTTCGTCACAGGGTTATTTGGTAACCGTGATAGCGTTACGGAGATGTTTAGCAAACTCAAGTGGCAGACTGTGCGAGAGAGGCGCTCCGCTCGCGGTGTAGCTTGCTCGCCAGGTTTCGAGAGGGTGCGTTTCTGGATGAGGTATCGAATATATTGCTTCCCCCTACTTATACCTCCCGAGGAGGTCACGAATGTAAAATTAGAGAGATTCGAGCGCGCACGGAGGCTTTCAGACAGTCGTTCTTCCCGCGAACCATACGCGACTGGAACAGAAAAGGGAGGTAATGACAGAGGCACGAAAAGTGCCCTCCGCCACACACCGTTGGGTGGCTTGCGAAGTATAAATGTAGATGTAGTCACTTAGAGTCTAGTGACTAGAATATGGGCTTGGCAATGACCTAAGAGTCGGAATACAAAAACAAAAGAAACGATGTAAATTTTTCGTCATTACATATTTACTTGTAATATACAGACTGTTAAGGATATAAGTGCGGATATTTTTATTGGTGACTCAGGGCAGCGTACTGAACAATATTACATCAGTATTTACTTTACTTGCAGATTAATAATTATAGCTATTAGGAGTGTGGCAAGAGCAAGCTATTAATAATTATTTTCCCTGAGTAGCAGGTCAAGTGTTGAAATGTGAACACGTGAACGCAAACGATTATTCTATACTGGCAGACATAGTCCACTTATTAGTGCTTTACGACCGTGCGGAAAACATCAGGTAGTAAATTATATGACGTGTTTGTGGAAGGACTGCTAGACAAAGAAGAAACAATCAAAACGCAACAGTGGGTACGTATTAAGGTCCCAGTGATCAAAATATATGCACTCATACACCTAACAGCCTGTATAATAATAAAAGTTGGTACACTGGTACAATTGTAGTCAAACTTACTTTTCCATTCATCAAAAGCACCAATTGCAGGCTTGTAATAAGAACTTTACGACACCATTTAGCACAAATGAACAAAGTACTAATTGATGTGAGAAGTTGCTACCACTAAATGGGCGAGAGGGGGCAGAAGTTGAAAAACTGTTTAGAAAGCAGCAGTGTGATGGTAATAACACAACAGTGGAAGCCACGCTGCTGAGTGTTTTCGAAAAGCACTGCTTAGGCAGGCGCTAAGAGGTCCCTCCAATTCATCAACTGATCGCGACTTCCCAGCGAACCATGTTCTAGCTTCCTTGTTTACCGTCATTGACTTGGTCAGAAACCCATTTCGTATTCTTCAGCTGCTCGACCGTTTTTTAACTGAATACGAATTTTATTTCGAATTGTTAGCAGTGCCCAACACCGGAACATATGGCGTCACGTATGAGTTTTAAGTGGGGCAGCTCGTGATCAAGTGTCCCATTGTGGGAGATGCACGTACAAGAAGAGCAAGGTGCACAGACAGCCAAAAACAACAAAGTGAAATACACAGCAGCGTGAGCAACAGAAAAAGCGTCCCAGTGACGGCAGCGTAAAGATCGTCCCGATCATGGAGGTTCAAGATGAGCACTCAGTCTCTCACGATCCAGCAACACTACCCATAGGTACGGTCAGTGTAGGCTGTTGTGACAAGGTGCATGGTTCTACACCTGGAGATATATATTACCGAAACTTTGGATATTGAAATGTCAACGTCCAGTCTGGGACTCACTCTCCCTGGCGAGATGCTGCACAGTGTCCTATAAAGGCCGTCCGATGGTGGGATACCAACAAGTTGTCTGGTGTCACGTGGCTTGCGGACGCAAGATAACACTATCCTCCTCTGTTATGTCGATGGGTTGAGGAGGGCCACTCTTAGTGACATGCTAGCAGCACTCGAGAGAACAGACATATTGTTGAGTCGGCCATGCAGGATCTTGCAGTCACTCCACGTGTACCTTGACTCAGATGATGTCTAGATCACCAAGGTCCGTCAACACGGCGATTAATCTTGCGATTTCCATTGAAGTAGCATCATCCATTGAAGACCCAACATTGGTGCGCCAAACGAGAGCACTGAACACATGAGTGGCACCATGTCATCTTCAGATAAGTGCCAATTCTGCATACAAAATCACGATGGACATATCCTTGTGTGAAGACTCCAGGGAGAGTGAACATTGGCAGGTTGCATTTATTATCGTCATACAGCCCTGCATGCGTTGATGGTATGAGGTGTCATTGGGTGTATAATATGTGTACCCAATAGATTAGAATAACTTTGGACAGCAGCCGTTACAAATATGACGTGTTATGGCTGGTGGCTTCGAGGTCACCATGACATTATTGCTATTGTGTCATTAGGCACCAGCCGCAACACACATGACGGCTATAATGCGCAATTCATGGAAAGCAACGCTCACGCGGTCCGTAGCAGCCACATGGGATTTTCAAGTATGCCCCTAGACCGCCAGGAGGTGCACCGGGAGCTACTGACCACTTGGTACCTCGCCAAGCAACAGCAAGAGGTCCCTGGCTGCATCGCAAGATCACATCTACATCCATCACCACCTTAATCAAGACCACCTGCTCCCTCTTACCCAGTATGGCTTCTGATCCACCTTCTCCGCTGAAGACCAACTCTTTCGCCTCGTCCACCTTCTCTCCCTCCAACGCAACTTCCATCACTCCGCCATTCTCGTTTCCCTCGACCTCCAAAATGCTTACGACCACTTATGGCATCCCTGTCTCCTCTTTAAACTCCAAACCTACGCCCTGGCTATCAATTTTGACTGTCCGGTCACTTCTTTCCTCTCATGCTGTCCTCCCTATGTCACCCTCCACGATACCAACTCCTGCATCTTTTATCCCACTGCTGGCATTGCCCAATGCTCCATCCTCTCCCCTCTCCTATATATCCTGTACACTGCCGATATGTCCAAGCCATCCCCACCTTTACATCTCCTCCAATATGCTGATGACACCCCCTTCCTGGCTCCCTATCCTACCCTTCAATGGCCCCACCACGCCCTCGAAACCCACCTGGTTCCTTCATATCAACCGTTCCATCTCCATGATTTCTACCTAACCATTTATGGTTGTCCCATCCAGCTCACCCCCACCCTGTGATGCCTTGCCCTCACCCTCGACCATCACCTCAACTGGACCCCTCATCTCCTGACGATCCAGAAATGGGCAGAAAGCCCATTACCGCCTCTGCCTCCTGAAACTCCTGTCCAGCTGGACATGGGGATTGCATAATTCCACCATCCTCCACACCTACAAATCAATCTTCCATCCTATCCTCTGTTATGGCAGTGTAGCCTGGATCTATGCCCACCCTCCCCCGCTTTTATACGGCCCTCCAAATTCTAGAACACCACATGCTCCACCTTGCCTTCAGTATCTGCCTTCCATCCCCCACACAGCTCCTGTATGACCTCATCCCCTTCCCACACCTCCTCCTTTCCCTCCGAGGTATCTGCATCCTTTACACTGTCCACAGGCTTGATCCCCCCACCCCCTGGTGTTCTCCTTCCTCTCCACCCCCGTCCATTGCCACACCTCTATTAGTGTATCCCTCCCTCTCTCCACCTCCACACCCTCCATCTCCTTCATCATGGCAATTTCCAGCACCTCCCCCTCCTGGATAATGAGCTTTACTGTGGCGTCTACCCTTCCTACCAACTGTAGCCTAGCCTTGTCCCATCCCCCTCCCTAGGGCCCCCCTTTTCCTCTCCCTTTCTTCCCCCAGAGCGGTTTTTCCTCACTTCCCCTCCCCCCCTGAGTCTCTGCATCCCCTCCTTATCTGATTCCCTCTCCTGTCCTTTCCTCCCTTACCTCCTTCGGCGCACCCCCCGCCCCATTTCCCCTTCTCTCCCTCCCCCTCTTGCACCATCCATTCCCCCCTTTCTTCCCTTCTTCCTCATATCCATATCCCTGGCAGATCCTCTCAGTTTGTTCTTCACTGTTCATGTGCTATGTCAGTGTTGTGTTCAGTGCTGTTCTACAGTGACGTCAAGTGCTCTGATTTTAATCAAGTGCTGGACTTGTACATAATGTTGCTGTCCATGAGTGTTCTGTGCTACGCTGCCCGTCGCAACTTTTATACTCTGGCCGTTCTTCGCCTTGTATTCTTTTAATTGTCATAGTGTGTGGTTTTTTTGTGTACACTTCTTTTCGATTTTTATCTCCATTTTTACATTCACCCCCTTTTGGATGCTATCTTCCATTACGTTTCCCCTTTTTTATATCTCTGTTTCGCCACATTGTTTTACATGTCTCTCTGTTCTGCAATTACTGTCTCTCGGCTGAAGAGCGTCGCCTATGCTGCTGCCAGCTCGCCGCGGTTGGGGAATTGAAATTCAATAAAGAAAAAAAATCCCTACAGCCAGAGCCCGTCGAGGAGAGCTAGCCGACTCATGCCCCGAGTGCTTGCAATCCCTCAATCAAGCTCTCGTCGACGTACCATCGACAACGACAGCAGAACGCCAAGAAGTAGGCTTCTGTGTTGGCAAAGAGCTTTCTTCGAGTGTTAATCATTTCATTGATTAGTTCCAGCTCCAGTGAGTTAGGTGGAGCCAAATCCAAAGAACTGTATTTTGTTTGGAACCGTGGAAGAGGCGCAGTTAATTTGTAATTATAAAGTGTGAGGAACAGATTTTTTGTTCTGGAAAGGACAATAAAGAAACTATTGTACCCCTACTGGGACTCTCTTTCAATTAGGAATAATAGACAAGTTTTGCAGTTATCTGTCTACACCTGAAAACTGCGTGTTACCCATACTGTCTGGGCCACCTTGATACAGAAGGTTATTGACTGTTGTCCTGCTCAACATGATCTGTACATCTCTCATCCTCTGAAAACATTTGGTCGTGGGTTTCCGAAAAATGGCAAACAAACATTCGCGAATCACTACAATTGATGAGCTGTGGCATATAGTTGCAGCAACATGGAATGACGTACCCATACCTGCCATCCAAGCTCAGCTCGAATCAGTGCCCAGCCAGTTTCGTACTACCAGGGTTAACAAGCCTGTTTACCAAATTTTGCTCCTTGTTTACCTTCAAGTCAACTCAAAGTTTAATTATATTTTCTTCCCTATATTTTGTACACGCAAAGATGTAAAATCGCTCTATTTGGTATCCTTACTAGTGTTGCAATTTTAATTGCCAGCAGTTCATACCCACAATTTTGGCATAAGAGTTTTCTCTGACAGAGTGAGACGACACATTTGCAGTCAGGAGTAAATTGTTCATCCCATGATTTTGACGAACATTACGCATGAAAGACTTGACCTTTTTTTAAACATAATCTTGACTGTTTGCTATTTTTTCGAATCGTCCGAAGACTGTTATCGAAAGTACGATCGCAGCTAGTATCAAACAATATTTGTGACTAGATTGTGGATTTCTTGGTAGGGTGGAGGCAAAGCATTATGTTGGATTCAGAGTCTTCAACAGATATAGAAGTAACTTGAAATATGCCTCAGAAGAAGTGTGTTTGGATCCTTGGTGTTCATTTTTTGTATTTATCACCTTGCATGCAGTGTTAACAATAGCCTCAAATTTTTCGCAGTTGATGCAGTTATCTGTAATGAACTACCCCGTCTGATAAAAGCTTCAGAAATATTTAATCAGGTCTTCATAGGATTTTAAAGTGGTGCATTGACTGTCAGCATGCTTTAAAAGTTCAGAAATGAAGAGGGTATAATAGTGTAATCAGTCAACTCGCATAAGTAGCTGGGTATAACAGTTTCTGGGGTTATAAACTGGAAAATTCAGATGGCATCAGACATAGGGAAAGCAGTTGTAACAGTTCGGTTCATTGGTAGGACGCCTAGGGAAGGTAGTTGGTCTCCAAAGAAAATTGCTCATAAACAATCGGGAGACCCACCCTAGAATATCAGTCAAGTTTGTATAATCCTAGTAGACAGTGCTGAGAATATCAAACGTATCCAAAGGGTAGTACAAACGGTTGCAGGTTTGTAAGATTTATGGGAGAGCGTCACAGAGACGTAAGAAAAACTGAATTAGCAGATCTTGAAGTCAGACAGAAACTACCCTCTGAAAGCCAAAGAAGTTTCAGGAAGTAGTACTGAGTGAGGAATCTAGGATTATTCTAAGAATTGCTCCCATAGAGATCGCGTAGACAAGATAGGGCACTTATCGCACTCCATGCATGAATGGAACGGGAGGAAGCCCTAATAACTGGTAATACGCGAAGTACCATTTCCATACACTTCAAGGTGCTTTGTAGAGTATGCATACAAATGCAGAAATCTCTGAACATGACCTAATTTCGTTGTTGGTGTTATACTGAACCCAAAACAGAAAAGTAAAAAGTAGGTGTAGAGTCCATGTTGACGATCATCATACTGTAAAAATAAAAATAAAATACTGTAAAAATAAAAAGTAATTTAAAAATTCCGGTATATATTATGCCCTTATTTTCTCGATGTTTGGATATAGCCCTAGAGATAACTTGTTGCTGAGGTCAGACACCATATGGATAGTGACTGTGTTTGTTGTTTGCAGACACAGGGAGAAATGGTCACTGTCCATAAGCAAGTAGCCACGGTCGACAGGCTTCATGCTGTTGTTCTAAGCTACATAGACATAGTGGCACCAGTGCGAAAGCTGCGACACCTCTGCTGACGTTGAAATCCCCCGGAAACTTCTTTGTCATGTGGTTTCCGATGTGCAACACCTGAGCTGCCTGCCTGATTCCACTTTAAGGAGAGTGGCTGGCAGTGGTCGGTTCGCGTATATCTAGGCGGAGGCAGAAAGTGGACACTTTACGCCTTAGCGGCAGGTACGGCGAACAGAACAGTCGTAGGACAGATGCACATAATTATGGGCCCACTGGGGGCCGAACCGCACAATAACCCTGGGTTCGGTGTGGCCGGCGATGGCGTGGGTGGACTGCTCTCGCCTGTTGTGGGGTTGTCAACCACTGAGGCCTACGGCGGGACGAATCCTTTCCGTCGTTTCTAGGTCCCCGTTTCAATACACATACAATAAGCAAAACGCAGGTATCAGGAGCGACCTAAAGTAGAATGATCACATAGAGTAAACTGTATGAAAAGTAGATCACAGGATGGGAAGAAACTCAGGAAAATGTAAACGAAATAAGTAGCTTTTGCCAACTCATCTACGCCTCCCAGCTCGACCATCACGGATTTTGATGAAATTTTATGTGAGCATTCGCACATTACCCCAATGAACGTTGGCAAAGTTTAACAATCGTCGAAGTAACACTGGTCGACGTGCAGGCACTTGTGTGATTCCATCGGCGACTTCGCGCAGAGACAGTGTGAATTTCTGGCGAATTTGAGCTGTTATATCTCGGGCAATATTTTGTTGAAAGAAAATGTAATTTCGCCATCTTGTACAACTTTATCCGCTCTCTTAACAACAACAATGAAAAGAATTTTACCAGCCATACTCGTCCAGAATATTTTAGACAAAATAGTCCGAAAAAAAATTCAAGGTTGTGCTCGTTATATCTCGGGGTCTAAAGGTATGGCGAAAGTGAAACTTGGCATGTAGTAACATAACGACATAAAGTTTTCTAGTATAAAATATCATTCACGTACTGATTTCTGAATTTCTACAAAATCAGTTCAAACTTGATTTTCGTAAAAATTACAAAAATATATCGCATTAAATATGCTTCTATAAAATCAGTTTTCTATCATTCATTTCGAAGTATTCACAGTTGGAAATAACATTTTTTCATGCATTGAGAAAATCACGTTCAGGTTTCCAATGTGAGCTTAAAGTACCCGAAAATGATGGATAAATTTGAGAGAAACTACCATTATAATATGCTACATTGCACGAACCTGTTGCCTGTGTTTCGTTGTATGTGGCTTTTATTTCTAAACTGACAAGTAATACCTCACGAAATGAGAAATTTAAAATCAAAACTGATATTACTTTTTGCTTGCCGCCTGTGTGAGATACTTCTACAGATTTGAGAAGCTGAGATTACGTAATCAGCAAATGGCTCCGTAGGCAGGCAGGTACTATCACAAGGATTTGGAATATAAATTAAGAAACTAAATTATTGGCTTGTAAACCTAGAAGTGGCTGATATTGCACAGCTATCGGATGTCACCACTACGATGGTGGGATAGTCGGTTCATGTTCTTGAACCGGTACTGACAATGTCACCGTTGACCAATGCAACATAGTGATTGCCAATTACTTCGATGAACGTTAAACCTAGCGAGCGTTCATTGCGATCACATGCGAATGATCACATAAAATTTCGTCGGTCCGAGAAGCTCGAGCACAAAAATGTTCCGCGATTAGGCTATTTTACATGGAATAATCCTTTTAAAACATTGTCCTATCGATTCTTTGGTATTTCTCACTAGCCTGGATCTCTTACCAGGTTGCATTAGTAGAAGATCCAATTAAGAGCATCACGTTTCGTCACGGGATCTTTTGATAGCACGAGATCGTTACGGAGAAGCTCAATAACCTGCAGTAATTAGCGCTACAGGACAGACGTTGTGATCCAAGAAGACATTCAGTATTGAAATTCCCAGAGAATACGTGGCAACATACCACTTCCTACGATATAGGTCTCGCGATATGTCCACAACGAGAGAATCAGGGAAATTGGAGATAATACGGAGGACTGCCGACAGCCATTCTCCCCACGAGCCCTTCGGGAATGAAAGACGGACGGTTGGGGACAGACAGTGACACCAGAAATACCCTTCGCCAAACGCCGCGAGGTGACTTGCGCAGTACCGACGTAAATGTTGATGTAGATGCTAGAATAAAATGTAGAAGTCAGAGTAAATTCACTTACGTAGAGCAAGCATAGTGGTGATCATTCAAACCTCGTGGTTGTGGAGAGCTTGAAGTTTTAACGGTCCTTCCGAGGAATCTCAACCGGATATGTGTATTTCTCACAAGTTTTCTAGGTCACACAACATTAAATCGCTCCGAACGTACACTCCTAGATGTTTTACAGATGTAATTCTTTCCACTGATTGGTTGTCAATCGAATAATAAAAAATTAATGGATCATTCAGCTCACTTACACGCACGGCCTCACATTTGTTTGTGTTGCGAGTCAGCCGCCAGTCGTTGCCGCAAGCGTCTATCTTCTGCAAACTTTCCTGTATTTCGCAACGATTTTTTTACTTTTTGCCTTCCCGAAATACACTATCATCCGCAAACAGCCTCACGAAGCTTCCACTTTTATTCGTATGAGCACTAGACTAATAGATTACACATTGACTTTCATTACGTTAATATCCATTCTTTTGTTTTCAACAAGCCCATCGGACTTCGCGCACTGTCTTACCTCCACTCTGACAGCAGTACCCGTGGTCCTTGCCATACCGTCGACTGCACCGTCTGCTAAGCGCCGGCGGTGACTGCTATATACGCAACATGTTTGCTCCGGAGCCAGTGTCTCCCCACTAGACCCACACGGCAAGCGGTTCTGTGAATCCCGCCGTGTGGTTTCTTTTTTCCGCTACGCAGAAATTGTTCCTCAACGCTACAGCCTTCAGCGAACGCTCTTTGAATGGCAAGCGCCATGTTGTGAAATGACTGGATTTCTTGCAAGAGTTTTTCCATTACTATGTTTTCATCCTACAACCTTCCTGGGAATTTAATGTACAACACTGTTCTTTCCTCCGATTTATATTAGGATCTATACGCTGTTAATACTTCCTCGTTCGCAAATACATACAGGCTGAATCACACGAAGAGAACATCTCAGATATCTCGTAAAGAGTTCTAGGTATCGAAACTAAATTTCCGATAAATGATAGTACACTAAAAAGAGAGTAATTTTCTATACGTGAAACACTTCTACCACTTCGTTTACTCGAGATATTGAAGCAACTACATAAGGTGCTTTGAAGTGTTTCTCCAGATGTTTGACTTGTCAGCTGATATCGTATCAGGATAACTGCTTTGCCTAACTTCGAAATCTTCCAAACGAACGAATTCATTTGCTTTGTTTTTTAATCCTCTGATGTTGATGCTAATACTGACTCTTTTTTTTCGCTATGATTTTATAAGAACTTTGTGACATTTTAATTTCTTTAGTACTGGCCTCTCTGAGCTTCTCATTATACTTGATTCCTTTCATTTTGTATCACTCAATACTGATCTTAGCCGAAAAGTGGGGTACTCCCATGAGATTCAGTGCCCACCCCTTAAGGATTTTGCTATCAACCCAGCCAATTTACCCTTCCCTTTCCTACTGAGACGCATGCCATGCCTAGTGAAATCCCACCTACCAATAGCATCAACAGGAACCAAACCGATGTCTGACCAGTAGCTGCCCGAAGGAGCAGGTTCAACTCCATGCTTACCCTCTTTACAGAGTTGATCATATTGCATGAAAGCAGCAACCAAATCAACATTTGTATGATTCGTTGAAGACATTATTTTTAGCAGGTCACTCTCCATATTGTAGTCCTGATTTCTGTCAGTATTGTTTCCCACTCCACCTACAATCACAACATGATCCTGCTTTGTAAAGTTCCTACAGAAAGATCCTAAAGGCTCAACCATTTAGTTAAGACATGCACTGGGATTGAGAAAGTTTGTGGCCTGGTACCTGTCATTCCTAATATTTCTTGCAAAATCTGGCCCACACCTCTTCCATGGCTACTTCCTAGCAACAGAACTTTCCTCCTACTTTCTACTTTTTTTGAAACAGTTCGTTTCCTAATTGAAGTCTGTGGGGTATTCACTATGCCTACATCTGCTTGAATTTCGTCCTTAATTAACTCAGGTAGCAGGCCAATCTATTTCTTGTGCCAACAATGAAACTGTCAGATACTGTTCTCTTTCTGTGGCCCATTCCTCGCTACCACTTGGCACATTTCTTCACCCTTCTCCTCCTTTATCCCCAACAGTTCCTCCCTAGCACACCTAGCACAATCCAGTTCAGCCTTACGGGCTCTAATCTTTCCTTACCGTACAGCTATTTTCCTGTTCTTTGAGTATGCATTGCAAGAAATACTGACTCTCGATTCATACTCAACTAATTTTGTAACAAACGTCTTGCAAATAAAACAATTGAGAACAGTTATCAATCAAATAAAGTGTTTGCTCTAACCCATTTTTTCCAACTGTATATGCTAAAAATAAGAACTTATATATGCATGGAATATGTTACATGTTTGCACACCATCCCCGTGAGTCTAGTACTATGAGACTGCGATCCCAGCTATTTCCCCACATGAGGATCAACCCTGTTCCTGTACCATTCACACCTGTCACAATACACCCTCCAACACTGCACCCTGATCTTTTTCAACTACCCTCGAACTCATCCTGGTGTCTTGACACATTGCTTCCAACATATTATGCAAAATAATGTTGTGTTTGCATGTGTTGTTTTCGCAACTGACTTCATCAAACAATTTAAACCAAAATAAATTTTACTCTGGTTCACGTCACCCTGTGTAATAAAGTGAATGTGTACAAACTATTCGAATGTCAATATCTACTATCATAATCATTTTTACACAGGAAAGTACTTTAACAAATACTGTTGCAGTAAATGAACTTTTTAAATCTGTTTATAAATTCCAGACATGTATAACCAAGGAACACATATCTCTTTTGTGAATTACTGAGTGAGGTCGTCTGAAAAAGCTTTGTTCCTGGTTTTCAACGGTTTTCCTCAGAACCTGCACCAAGGTGTTAATTAAAATTCCATTAACTTAAAATGCAAATAATGTCATAGTTCTTATATTTATCAACACTGATAATAAAGTGGTAGTGTGCTATTACTAGGTATCCAGTTATAGGTTCCAATTATTGTCATATGCAGCCAGGACAGTAACATTCAGTAATAAAATCTCACACAAATTACAAGCTTAGAAACTTCATAATCCTTAGTGGTCCCAGAATGTTGCTAATCAAAATTTCATTACCACAGGGGTCTAGTAATATATGCCATAAAGTAATGAGATTAATGTTGTTATTGTCATTTATTTAACGACCTCATTTCAGTTCTGTGTGCGAAAGAACAATAACATTTTTTTTGTAAGTAAGTATTCACTCAACATATACTTCAAATATTTAGCACATCAACTCATTTGTAAAGTAATTAGAAGTTTGAAGCCTTTTATACATTGAAGTTCTATTGTTTAAAGACCTGGGGGTTTATTGGTCTATAAGAAAATCAGACATGCTGGTTTATTGGTTTATAATCTTCTAGTAGGTAGACAACGTTCGCTTAATACCATTTTTTTATTTTGCTTCCACACAAAAAGTTACTTGGAGTGTTCAAGACAAATGGAACACCCTGTATACTGGAGTAAGCTGCACCATTTTTTTTATTTATTGCCATATTGGTATGGGGCACACATGCCTTTTATCTGTGGAATACCTATTAGTTTCTTTGCACATACCAAAAATGTTTGCTGATAACATTCCCGGCAGTTACATAATACACAATATCCAAATTTATATTCTGATTACTACTGTCATAATTAGATTATATGAGTGTTATCAGAAAACGTCTGTGCTATATGCTAATAAACCAATGCACTATATGATCAAAAGTATCTGAACATCTATTAGCGGAAATGTGCCGGCTTGAACCCTGCTACAGGTACTTACTTTCTTTGAGGTATCCCATATCTGTGGAGGAATGGTAGTCCATTTTTCCTCAAGAGGCGAGACCAGGGAAGACTGATGTTGGAGGCTGGGGCCTGGAGTGAAGTCGACGTTCTAACCCAACCCATTGAGTTCAGATAAGGATTCTGGTCATGCCAGTCCGTTTCAGGACTGTTATTGTCCACAAGCCCTTGTGTCAGCACTACTGCTTGATGACGGTGTACATTTCAAGATGATATAATCATAATATACGATTTCTACCACTACTACATGCAGTTCATAATGCTATAAAATGTGTGCACAACCTTCTGCATGTAGCGTTTTCTTGGGTGCTATGAGGGGACACATCTTAACCACAAAACACATCTACTTACAATGACGCCACCACCTCCATATCTCACTGTTGGCACTATATGTTCTCCTGACGTCTTCAAATCCTTCCATTGGATAGCCACAGGATGCAGTGCGATTCATCATTCGAAATCACTCGTTTCCAGTCATTCACTGTCCAGTGGTGTAGCGTTTTATACAACCTCAAGCAATGCTAGGCAGTGACTGCAGTAATATGTTCCAAATGATGAGCTGCCCGACCATTGTACACCATTCTTTTCAACTCCCAGGGCGCAGTCATTGTGCTAGCTACACTGTTGACAGCTCTTTGGAGCTCACGAGTGAGTCCTTCCACTGATCCCATGCGATTTTTAATAAACACCTTCCATAATATTTTATGATCCATATCTGTCAGTATATGATGTCTGCCTGGTCTTGCTTTAGCTGTAGTTGTGTATTTGCATTTCCATTTCACACTCACATCACCAACAACCGACATGGACATTTAAAATCTCCCTGATGAATTTGTTGTTCAGTGACATCCAAATACTAGTCCACATTGAAAGTAACTGATCTCTCTTAAACAGTCCATTCTGTTATTACTGCTTCTCCACTGACAACACACATTCGCACTCGGGAAGGACAACTCCCTTAGGCTTTAAGATGCGCATGCTAAATAATCTGGTGTTGTTCTTGCATGCCTGGCGTCTTCCGATGGTGATTTGGGTCTTAATGGGATCGATTGTCAACAGTGATGAGTGCTGGCCATGTGGTGATCATCTGATGCTGTAGGCAAAGCCAATGTCTGCAGCAAGCCTGGCTATCGCCAGATTGTGCTGACGCTTAGGTGAACCTAATGACTCATTTGTTTTACTCTTTTCATTCTCCACTTCTAGGTGTGGAGCAAGCTGTTCTAGATCTGGCCCATTAAGGGTTGCAGTTATATTCAGCCAATTATTAGAAAAGCTGACAGTAGGATAAATGGGGGATTCCAATTGGGAATAGATGGGAGAGGACTGTCAGCTCCAGCATACACTTCACAACCAAGGGACACCTTCAAAAAACCTTGGTCGGAACTTTGTGACTGGAATCACATTAATTTATTTATGGGACATCATCCTTCGCTGAGGATGTTGTCTCAGCCAAAAACTGAAATGCTGTGTAATGCTCCCCACCCTCTTTTATACTGGCGGGTCCTTCTTTCGTGACATCTAGTGGGAAATTATGCATAACATAGGGATGACCAGATGTTGTCAATTAGATATTGTATATATAAGATGCCACTCATGGTAAACATGTGAGCCAGATACTAACCTGGCAATAAATAAATGAAAAGTATACTATAGTTGACAACTTATGACAATATAGATATTTAATAAAATGACGTGTTTTCTAAACAAAACGTCTCTGTGCAATTTAAATTATTATCACTGCATCATCATTTGTGAGAGAAAATACGACTAAAATGGAAAGTCTCTGATGAATCCAACAGAGCAGATCTACTATTATTTTTTTACTGAAATTAAGACAAAGATCTCTAGATTTCACTGTAATCCCCTCTCATCATTCATTCACATTTTTGAAAATTCTCTCCCAAATATCAGTAAAATACGACTGTGAATTTACAATGTGTAAAATGGAGTTTTCTCGGTGCTCGAACCAGTACATTGTTCAAAGAAAGAGTTACACAATTTCAAAAATATGTACAAACTTTTATTTCATTATTCCAACAAGTAGATTATTTTACAGATTCTGCATTGCCCAATTTTAACAATTGTGGGATTTCGTGTTCCTTTTAGCGTAATGACAGCATCTTGCTCCTCCACATCTTTTGTAAGATTTGTAGGAATGAACAGTTCCTCAGTAGTAACAAAATATTGGGCAGATACTTCCGGACTCATCTGTAAAGACAAAAAAGATTTGTGAAGATGAACAACCGTACCACAGAAAAGTATAATATCATGCACAAGAAGTAATTCTGAAAGTTCTCATAATTTCAATTTTCTGTATTTACCACTATCACAGTCGGCTGCTATAATTGCGTCAAATTTAGACATATTTACATATGATTTGTCAACCAACTCTGTTATAATGTTTATATCGATTCTTACAATAACCAGTGAATAAAGTAAAGACAGTACAATAAATTTCAGCTACTTAAAGTATGGTGCGGTTGACTGAAGTTGTCAGATTTATATAATGTAAACTATAGCTAGTTTGAGACTCTCCAAACGACAAATTTGTGGATGTGATGTATGAGGGGCAGTCAGATGAAAACCAAATACCCACCACAACGAGATCATGGAATGGTTCCATTCAGAAGTAATTACCACACGCATCAAGACATTTATCCCACTGGGAGACGAGACGATCGAGTCTTATTTCGTAGAACGCGGTCGGCCGCTGACTGATCTACCCCCGCAGCATTCTGACAGCCAACAGTGGAAGCATCCCAGAGAAATCCAAACCTTTTCACACAAACTCCAGTAAGGTCATGACGACATTCTTCTTCGACTGCAGGGCCGTCTGTTCATTCGACGACCTCGAGCATGGAACCACAATCAATACACTATGTGATCAAAAGTATCCGGACATCTGCCTGAAAATGACTTACAAGTTCGTGACGCCCTCCATCGGTAATGCTGGAATTCAGTATGGTGTTGGCCCACCTTTAACCTTGATGACAGCTTCCTCTCTCGCAGGCATACGTTCAATAAAGTGATGGAAGGTTTCTTTGGGAATGGCAGCCCATTCTTCATGTCGGTTGGGAAGGCCTGGCTCGAAGTCGGCGTTCCAAAGCATCCTGAAGGTGTTCTATAGGATTCAGGTCACGACTCTGTGCAGGCCAGTCCATTATAGGGATATTATTGTCGTGTAACCACTCCGCCACAGGCCGTGCATTATGAACAGGTGCTCGATCGTGTTGAATGATGCAATCGCCGTCCCCGAATTGCTCTTCAACAGTGGGAAGCAAGAAGGTGCTTAAAACATCAGAGTAGGCCTGTGCTGTGATTCTATCACACGCAAAACAACAAGGGGTGCAAGCCCCCTCCATGAAAACACGACCACACCATAACACCACCGCCTACGAATTTTACCGTTGGCACTACACACACTGGCATATGACATTCACCGGGCATTCGCCACACCCACATCGTGCCGTCGGATCGCCACATTGTGTACCGTTATTCCTCACTCCTCACAAGATTTTTTCACTGTTCAATCGTCCAGTGTTTACGCTGCTTACACCAAGCGAGGCGTCGTTTGGCATTTACTGGCGTTATGTGTGGCTTATGAGCAGCCACTCGACCATGAAATCCAAGTTTTCTCACCTCCCGCCTAACTGTCATTGTGCTTGCAGTGGAGACGCAATTTGGAATTCCTGTGTGATGATCTGGATAGATGTCTGCCTATTACTCATTACGACCCTCTTCAACTGTCGGCGGTCTCTGTAATCAACAGACGAGGTCAGCCTGTACGCTTTTGTACTGTACGTGTCCCTTCACGTTTCCACTTCACTATCACATCGGAAACAGTGGACCTAGGTAGATATGGAAATCTCGCGTACAGACGTATGACACAAGTGACACCCAATCACCTGACTACTTTGGAAAGCCGGCCGCGGTGGTCTAGCGGTTCTAGGCGCCCAGTCCGGAACAGCGCGACTGCTACGGTCGCAGGTTCGAATCCTGCCTCGGGCATGGCTGTGTGTGATGTTCTTAGGTTAGTTAGGTTTAAGTAGTTCTAAGTTCTAGGGGACTGTTGACCACAAATGTTAAGTCCCATAGTGCTCAGAACCATTTGAACCATACTTTGGAAATCCGTGAGTTTCGCGGAGCGTTCCGTACTCCTCTCTCACGATGTCTAATGACTACTGAGGTCGCTGATGTGGGGTACCTGACAGTAGGTGGCAGCATAATGCACCTAATATGGAAACATACGTTTTTGAGGGTGTCCAGATACTTTTTATCACATAGTGTATGTAGCGCTATGAAGAAACTTTGCAGAAATTGCGATGCGCCATAAAGAAAAACGCTCACGAATTATGTTGGACGGAACTATTCTGTTGCACAATAATGCCCGTTCCGACACCTCTAATCAGATGAAGGCTATGCTTCAGTGGTTTGATTGAGAAACACTGCAACATCCCCCGTACAATGCGAATCTTTCATCCTGTGATTTTCACATCTTTAGAGAACTAAAGAAATATATGCGTAGATGTCGATTTCAGTCGGACGAAGAAGTGCAAGAGTGGGTGCAATTGTGGATCCGTTAGCGGAAGACCGCGTTCTACGAAACAGGAATTAATCGTCTTGTCTCCCAGCGGGATAAATTCTTGACCCGTGTACTGATTACTTTTGAAAGGAACCATTCCATGGTCTCATTGTGGAGAGTATTCAATATTCATTTGACTGCCTCTTATACTTTTGAAGATGGTTGTCCTTTTGTAACGCAAGTACACATTCTATAAATACAAAAAATACAATGACTGAAATAGAAAGTGTTGCCCCACGAAGCACCAGTCAGATATTTACCAAACACTGTAGAGATCTTCATCTCATAAAGGATATTCTATTACTAAACTTTCAATCCATTCAGAACTGATGTGCATCAACAACATCCCTATGAGGTTTGACCTTCATGGGCACGAATTCACTCTTCAGTTCATTGTGGCATGGAATCAAGCCGCCTCCGAATGTCATCTTTAGAAATATCCACCTATTTCTGAAACTCATGCTGTATGAGTTCATGCAGTCTGATGTCTGAAGGCTGCAATGAATGTATAAGTCTTCCCATCGCACTCTAGATGTGTTCTATCAGTGACAAACCAGAGGACCGGGCATGCCAGTCAGGGATCCAAATACTCCTTCTGGAATATGCCATTTAGTACCCTGTTCATGAAGGCTGTGACAACAAGGTTTCCCATTCTTGCCACATACTTGCGATCATTCAGCCTCCCTTCAACAGATACCAGATCAATCCTGTTGTCACATCAAATAGCTTCCGACACGATGATATCAAGGGTTGGAGTGGTGTGAGCCTTACGAACCGCTGCTTCCTGTGACCTTCCATCAAGTCGTCTATGGACTCGGAGGCGCCGATCTGACAGCCACAAACAGTGACAAACAGCTCTATGCCATGAATGTCTTTGTTGTGAATGCTATCAGCGGTAAACGACGCATGACGACTCGAGAGCTCAATCCAGGTTCGAGCAATCTGGTTTCCCGACGGTTCGTGGTGACACTTTGCCTGTGACACCTTCCTGGATTCCATCTCGTCTGAGCTGGTCGAACTATTGTATCTGCCTGGTGGTCGTTTCTTCCGCACACCACGCAGACCATGTTGGTAGCTGCCCATGCCCAGGACACGTTTATGCACTCGAGTTGAGCCTATATAAAATTATTTTGCGCTCTTAAATATAATGTTCAGTCAGAAATATATATGCCAAGTTACTCTTTAACAATCGTGTTATAAGACTAAACAACTTCAAACACAATAAATCTAACCAAAAAAATTGAAAATATTCCGAAAAAGAAACCTGCGTAGATGTACCACAATCTCCCCTATGAATATTTAACTTCCTGTCAACGACACGTTTAGAGACAAGCATAGATTGGGGGATGGTGTGTGACCAAGTGTTTCTAAAGAGGGCACCCTGGCAATCTCCTTTATTTCATAAGCAAAACCACGGAAAACCGAAACATAGATGGCCAAATAGGGATCTCAGAAAATGGTTCAAATGGCTCTGTGCACTATGGGACTGAACTTCTGAGGTCATCATTCCCCTAGAACTTAGAATTACTTAAACTCAACTAACCTAAGGACATACCACACATCCGTGCCCGAGGCTGGATTCGAACCTGCGACCGTAGCGGTCGCGCGGTTCCAGACTGTAGCGTCTAGAACCGCTTGGCCACTCCGGCCCGCTTGAATGCAAGTAGTGTCTCGAGAGGGAGAACACCGGCATTTGCATTGGCTAAGTTCGTGATGAAGAATTCGCAGCAGAATTTACTTGAAAAGATTTGAATATATAAAACAAAGGTAAGTCCAATACATCAACGAAAATTTAGACTTACTCATACGCAAGAGGCAGCACGGAAGAAGAGAATCAGATTTGTGTAACTTAGAAACAGCTCTTTGTGTAGCTATTCCAGTCAAAACTAAGAACTTCACAATGACAAGAATTGTCTTTCTCTACCCATAATTCATCAATGTGTAATATATTAACCTTACAACATAGCCTAATTTTTTCTTTCCGTTGTCTTCGAATTTATTTTCGAGGTTTTGTGACCAGCAATCTGTTTGGTGATCATACGAGTGTAAGGATTCTGGCGATTTTCAGAAAGTGTATAAAAGCCTTCAATATCCCCAAAGTCACGTGTGATTCATATCTTCAAACCTGGAAAATCGTCAGATGAGTTCAAAAATTACAGTCCAGTATCCTTGCTGTGCCAACTGCTCCAAATCATCGATGGAATATTGCTGAATCGTTTGATTCATGTCGGATCCGTTCTAACATAAGAATAAGCAGGTTTCAGGCCAGAAAAAAGCTGTACGGGTGATGTCCCCAATCTCAGAAAATTTACTGAGGACAGATTTGAAGCTCAGAGAATTACAGCAGTAGCTATTATCGATCTCACGGCTGCTTAAAACACTGTCAGTCACCGCGTATAATGACAGAAGTCTTGTGAGATAACTAAAGATTACGTTTCTACCAAACTTATTCAAAGCTTACTCCAAAACAAAAGATTTTATATGGATTTCAGGTATCAGCTTAGTCGACAGAGATGTCAAAGAAATGGTTACCAAAACCAAGTGTTCTTTTACCAGTGCTATTTAACATCAATACCAATGATCAACTACTTTCGACGAACACAAGCAGTTTCTCTTATGCCCATGATTTCGGGTTAGCAAGGCAAGAGAAATTTTTTCAAGATGTTGAAGCCCACGAGATAGATACGTTTGTGGAGATGAGTGTCTATTTCCCTAAAAATCCATTTCATTCAAACCCGGCTAATACCCAACTGAATGCGTTCCATTTTAATCTCAATCAAGACATGACACAAACTTAACACAACAAGACAAGGATACAGTTAGCAAATATGCCCCATCAAAAACACCTGGAAGTCACTTTGAATCATATTCTGACGTACAGGCAGAACTGCAACGATACGAGAATGAAAGCGAAAGCCAGACAAAATATCCTTCGCAACATCGCTGGTGGCTCTCGATCATAAACCCTAAGGACGACAGCACTAGCAACGTTTTGCTGTGCTGCAGAGCATGTGCGCGTAGTCTGGTACAAATCCATCCACGCAAAACATAATTGACAAGATTCTAAATGAAATGTGTTCGCTTATTACAGTTTATCCACGCTACTTGTAAAACTCTACCAAACAGCAGTCATACCACCACCAGATGCTCATCGTAAAGCAGCTCCTAACGTGAAAAGAACAAATCAGGCTCATCGGGGAACTCATCCATTATATGGGCATGTGTGTGAATTCCTAAGGGACCAAACTGCTGAGGTCATCGGTCCCTAGACATACACACTACTTAAACTAACTTATGTTAAGAACAACATACACACTCATGCCCGAGCGAGAACTCGAACCTTCGGCGGGAGGGACTGGACAATCCGTAACATGGCGCCTCTAACCGCGCGGCCACTCCTTGCAGCACATGGGCATGTTCTACCAGACCAAGGGCTGAGTGCCATAAGAAGCATCCTCAAGACTACTACGACCTTGCACACAACAGCAGCTACAGCAAGGAAACAATAGTGGATTTCTCGACTTGCGAACATTTCCACCTGTCATATGGAGGTCATTCAACCGTTTTTATTCTGGAGTTGGAAGAACCAGGATCAACCTCCATAAATGGCACTACCATGTGGATACCACAAACTGGACCGTGGAACATCTACTGGACTGTCAATTGTCCCCTGCATCTTGCACTAAAGATCTTCAGATTGCAGTTCCGAGGGTAATTGAAGTTGTAAGATTTTAGTCAGCAGTAGTGTAACTTCATAATTCGTTCTCTCTCTAGGTAACAACCATATATTGTGTTTGTGTCTGAGTCGAACAAATTATTATTTGAAACTTTTCAGGATTTGTATATTTACTTTCCTTTGAAAAGGTGTTATTCGGACTTAACAAAGGTCTATCATGACGATCACCTCTTCAGTAACCACATAAATCTGCACCTTTCCAAATGGAGCACAAAAATTAAATGTTTGGGTTGAAGCGATTAGTTGCATGTTCATGATAATCATTAGGTGGAATATGGCAAATGAACAAAAACTTCCTAAAAATGTTAAAATTGCTACACACTGACAATTTACAGATTTTTAATTACTATCTATTTCTATTCGAAAATTCCTCTGCGGTATACAAGGACTGTTAAGAAGAAATAACACTGATTTGCATATAAAAAAAATTACTGCTCATGAGATATTTTATTTCCTTGGCTAGATTGTTAACGAGCTTCAAAGTTCGCTATTTCATTCCATATTGTGCTAAAGTTAGATTCACCTGAGGCTAGTACAGATCATTTATTCTTCTAGCGTTGTCCTTGTGAATACATCTATTGCTCTCTGAATAAAATAGTTTGTTGTGAAAAAATTACATCACTTCATGAATGTGCTGGTGAAATTTTTTGGGCAGCTGACCATTTCAGTTTGAGAGTAATTCAGATATAACCTAATCTTAGAATAATTAGGTCAGCTCGTAGTACTTAGCTTTCTTAAAATAAAGTGCATGCGTAAAATTGTGTTTAATCCCATTATGTGTACCAGTGCTGAGCTCTTTTTCATTTAATTTTTTGTATTAAACTGCATAACTTGTTCTGTCTGTATGAAATATTACTTACATACACACCTCTTACTAGGTTTATGTAAGCCACATTCAAAGTATGGTACCCAAACCATATGGTACATGTGATACACAGTCAAAGCATCCTTCAGCTGCTTTTCTGTCGCATTCATAGGTGGAACATACACTCCTGGAAATGGAAAAAAGAACACATTGACACCGGTGTGTCAGACCCACCATACCTGCTCCGGACACTGCGAGAGGGCTGTACAAGCAATGATCACACGCACGGCACAGCGGACACACCAGGAACCGCGGTGTTGGCCGTCGAATGGCGCTAGCTGCGCAGCATTTGTACACCGCCGCCGTCAGTGTCAGCCAGTTTGCCGTGGCATACGGAGCTCCATCGCAGTCTTTAACACTGGTAGCATGCCGCGACAGCGTGGACGTGAACCGTATGTGCAGTTGACGGACTTTGAGCAAGGGCGTATAGTGGGCATGCGGGAGGCCGGGTGGACGTACCGCCGAATTGCTCAACACGTGGGGCGTGAGGTCTCCACAGTACAACGATGTTGTCGCCAGTGGTCGGCGGAAGGTGCACGTGCCCGTCGACCTGGGACCGGACCGCAGCGACGCACGGATGCACGCCAAGACCGTAGGATCCTACACAGTGCCGTAGGGGACCGCACCGCCACTTCCCAGCAAATTAGGGACACTGTTGCTCCTGGGGTATCGGCGAGGACCATTCGCAACCGTCTCCACGAAGCTGGGCTACGGTCCCGCACACCGTTACGCCGTCTTCCGCTCACGCCCCAACATCGTACAGCCCGCCTCCAGTGGTGTCGCGACAGGCGTGAATGGAGGGACGAATGGAGACGTGTCGTCTTCAGCGATGAGAGTCACTTCTGCCTTGGTGCCAATGATGGTCGTATGCGTGTTTGGCGCCGTGCAGGTGAGCGTCACAATCAGGACTGCATACGACCGAGGCACACAGGGCCAACACCCGGCATCATGGTGTGGGGAGCGATCTCCTACACTGGCCGTACACCTGTGGTGATCGTCGAGGGGACACTGAATAGTGCACGGTACATCCAAACCGTCATCGAACCCATCGTTCTACCATTCCTAGACCGGCAAGGGAACTTGCTGTTCCAACAGGACAATGCACGTCCGCATGTATCCCGTGCCACCCAACGTGCTCTAGAAGGTGTAAGTCAACTACCCTGGCCAGCAAGATCTCCGGATCTGTCCCCCATTGAGCATGTTTGGGACTGGATGAAGCGTCGTCTCACGCGGTCTGCACGTCCAGCACGAACGCCGATCCAACTGAGGCGCCAGGTGGAAATGGCATGGCAAGCCGTTCCACAGGACTACATCCAGCATGTCTACGATCGTCTCCATGGGAGAATAGCAGCCCGCATTGCTGCGAAAGGTGGATATACACTGTACTAGTGCCGACATTGTGCATTCTCTGTTTCCAGTGTCTATGTGACTGTGTTTCTGTCAGTGTGATCATGTGATGTATCTGACCCCAGGAATGTGTCAATAAAGTTTCCCCTTCCTGGGACAATGAATTCACGTTCTTATTTCAATTTCCAGGAGTTTAGAATTAATACACAGTTCTGTTAATGGACCTGTACCAGTTTCAGGACAATTGAACTATTGTTCTCCATATCAGCAAAGTCAAAGGTCAGTGTCCTACTAGATCAATGTCCTGGCATTTCTGTGACTTATTCCAAGGTCAAGCGCCCACCTATCGCCGCTCCCCTCCCCATTCTCAACCACTCTCTCAGACAAGGAGTCCAAAGTTCAAGACAGCCACTTGGCCTAGCTTCCTCATCCTTTGTATAAATGATCTGTCACGTTATTGTTATCATTAATTACCCAATAAGTATAATTTACGTAATTTATTAACCAATTATAATTATTTTACTCCACCACCGCTACCAATGTCTTATTACCCATCACATGTACTCCTACTCACTTCTGACATCTGCATCTATCTTTTATGCTATTTCTTTTTTGCACTTTGCAGCTGCGTATTGTGTTCAATGCCATTTCTGCAAGCACACCACCACCTTCTTCCATCGGTACTGACAGTTATGAAGCTATTTGTTAGAGTTTTCCTCATTTTTCAAACTAACCATTTTTCCAGAACATAAAGACGAGATTGTAAATGTATAACAATTAACACAATCGATTATTTAAACAAATTACACTGATATGCCACATTTAAATACAATTTAAGACAAAAAGACGCACCACGAAGGAATAATCGAATGGAATGAAAATCGGTAAATGTGATGTACACGTAAAAACAAACAAATGATTATAATTTCAAAAAAATTGCATCATTTATTCAAGAAAAAGACCTTCGCAAAGTGAGCAAGTCAGTAACGTTTCATCGAAAGGTTCTGGGCGCTTCAGTCCGGAACCGCGCTGCTGCTACAGTCGCGGGTTCGAATCCTGCCTCGGGCATGGATGTGTTAGTTAGGTTTAAGTAGTTCTAAGTCTAGGGGAATGATGAGCTCAGATGTTAAGTCCCATAGTGCTTAGAGCCATTTGAACCATCCGCCTCTGCCCATTATCAAGCAGTTATTCGGCTTGGTGTTGACTGACTGAGTTGTTAGATGTACTCCTCAGGGATATAGTGCCAAACTGTGTCCAGTCGGCCGCGTTGTATGCTGGTTGGAGAGCCCTTGGAGGGTCCTGGCCGTAATGTTCCAAAAGTTCTCAGATGGGGAGACATTTGGTTACCATAGCCTTGTGTGAGTGGGCATTATCTTGCTGAAATGTAAGCCAGGATGCCTCAAGTGAAGGACAACAAAATGGGACGTAGAACATCGTCGACGTACCGCTGTGCTGTAAACGTGCAGCGGATGACAGCCGAAGGGGCCCTGAAAGAAAACTGCACCCCAGACCGTTAACTCCCGGTGGTGCGGCTGTATGGAGGGTGACAATCAGGTTGGTATCCCATCACTGTCCGGGGCATCTTCACACACATATTTCCTGGTCACCAGCACCTAATTGACTAGAGTGTAATTGTCTCCCGATGACCAGCGAAGACGTGTCTAGAGACGTCCCAGACAGCGGTGGGTTACCAATCTGACTGTCGGCCAACTTACAGCCTGACAACTACCGGGTGTTCAAAAAGTCTCTCCGCAGTGCCGTATGATCGTTAGCCGTGCGTGCAGTCTGCCGCAGTGAACATACTGAAATGAAACTCAGTGAAATACAAGTTATTAATTTACTGAAAATTCACTTTTACTAACAAATTTTCACTTTAAATGTTGAAAGTGCCCCCCCCCCCCCCCCCCCCCTGTTGTTGAAAACACAATTCAATTCGTCTAATTATGTTTCCAAATACAAGCTGTAACATTTCTTCTGTAACAGAAGCAGTGAAAGTGATATTGCAGTTTCCAATTCATCGATGGATTTTGGACGGTTTTTATAGACAGTTGCTTTCGCTGCGCACCAGAAGAAAAAGTCAGGTGATTGTTAGGTCAGGCGATCGTGGAGGCCAAAGTCCCTGTGAAATTATGCAATCACCAAAAACATCAGCAAGCAGTCACAATGAAACGCGAGCTGTATGGGCGGTTGCACCATCTTGTTGAAAATAACCGTTCAGTATTTCACTTAACACAAGTTCTCCTATGAATGAGTACAGAATATCACTGCAGTATCGTTGTGGGTTGATTTTTCGTTGAAAAGTATGGGACCGACAATTGCAATCCAAACTCCTATTTTCACAGAATGAAGAGTTCCTCATGAATACACAATGGATTTGCAGTACTCCACATACGAGAATTTTGCGAGTTCATGTACCCAAATAAATGAAACCACGCCTCATCAGTGAAAAACATTTCATTTAGAATATCCCTTCCATTTTGTTGAGCGAAATGTTTGAACCATTGACAATAATGCAGTCTCTTGCCATGATCAGTATTTTTCAGTTCTTGCACGACTGTCACTTTGTATGGGAAAAGTTCTAATTTTTTACTTACAGCTGTGTGGGCCGTTCCGACACTAACATCGATCTCCTGTGCGAGTTTTCTTAGTGACTTGTTCGGACTCATGGAGATTATATCGGAAATAGCGAGTAGTTTATCCTCAGACAAAACGCTGGGACGACCACTTCTCGGTGCATTTGTCACTGAACCAGCACTTCGAAATTTGTTAATCAAATCTCGTACAGTATCACGACGTGGGGTGTTGTCTCCGGGAAAACTGAGTTAAATGTTTGACGAACTGAAACTGTGTATTTACCGCCAGCTTTGAACACTTGTTCGACTAAAAACACACATTCTTCAATGGCTAGCATTTTAACAGCGACAGTACTAAACAAACGAACAAAGGAACTAAACTTAAACGTCCACGTCAACACGTAACGACACACACCAACGACACTGCTGACGCCGGCTAAGATAAACGAAACAGTAGAACGTTGGGAGAGTCCACTTGAAGGGAAGTAACCCAGGCAGGCGAACAATCATACGGCACTGTGGAAAGACTATTTGAACACCCCTTAGGAGTGATGGTCTAGCGTGTCATTTCTTTTCACCCGCGGCACCCTTACAGCAAGGCGATACGTCGACGATGTTCTACGCCCCGTTTTGTTGCTCTTCATTTTATGGCATTCTGGGCTTACATTAAAGCAAGATGATGTCCGCCCTGACATGGCAACAGTTTCTACTGCTTGTCTTCGTCCTTTCCAAACCCTACCTTGATCAGAAAGGTCGCCAGATCTCTCATCAAATGAGAATGTTTGGAACATTATAGGCAAGCCCTTCAGCCAGTTAGGGATTTTGACGATCTAACGCGCCAATTGGACAGAATTTGGTACAATATCACTCAGTGTGATATCGAACAACTCTGTCAATCAACGCGAAGCCGAATAACTAATTGCATTTGACCAGAAGAAGGGATCGGTTGGTAGGACATGTTCTGAGGCATCACGGGGTCACCAATTTAGTATTGGAGGGCAGCGTGGAGGGTAAAAATCGTAGAGGGAGACCAACAGATGACTGCACTAAGCAGATTCAGAAGGATGTAGGTTGCAATAGGTACTGGGAGATGAAGAAGCTTGCACAGGATAGAGTAGCATGGAGAGGTGCATCAAACCAGTCTCAGGACTGAAGACCACAACAACAACAACATGGGTCAGGACTGGAGCAAAGCGTTATTGACTTGCTCAATTTGTAAAAATCTTTCTCCTGAATAAATCATCCAGTTTTTCTGAAATTGTAAATATATGTTTTTCTGTGCATGTATATCACATCTACCGATTTCCGTCCATTCGCATAACTCCCTTGTGGTGCGTCGGTTTTTGCAGTGTGCAAGAAACAAAATGGACAGAAACTACAGAAGAAGAAAACATCAGCTCCGAGAATTGCCTATGAAAACCAAAATTAGCAGGGTAAACCAGAAACCAACAAAACGTCAAACACAATTACAAAAGAGATGACCGTTCATACTGCGAACCGAGACAGTTTTCGGAAAGGAAAAGAAATGAAGATGAAAGTTCTAGCGAGGAAGAAGAGATAGAAAGGTTATTTTCTGGTAGTTCAAACCTGATGGATCGTGTTGTGAAAGAAGTTTCTGAAGAGGGTGATGCACACTGTTCGTTTTGTGACAAGACATTAAAAAAAATCAAAATCTGGAGGGCATTAGGTTCAGTGTACTAGGTTACTTTTAAATGTCCCCACCAGTGCGCCACCGGGAAAGCACCGCTCTTCCATCGCTGACTGTTCTTCGCCAGGTGGCGCCAGGTATACATGACACTGGAGGACACTAAAATCACGTGAACTCGCTGCGCGTAACTCTTGATTCGCCGGCATGTCTTTTTTAAGCAGCCGCACGCGTAGCTTCGCCCAGAGATCCACGGCATCGGTAGATTTACCAACATTTGTGTAGAAGACTGCAGTGAGGACATTACGTCAGTGTAGCATGACGCTACCAAACACTACATGTGTCAGTGATTTACACTGCGTGTCTCTCCTAATTTTCGTCAGGTAGACTTTTCTGGTTTTTCAGCAGATATTTGCAATTGATTAGTTATTTCAAGTTTCTGCTACCAGTCACTTTTTATTTTATGCTTAATCTAAATTAATGCAAGGCACATTATATTTGTCACTGATTACACGGTAATTCACTGCACAAATTGCTTCGATGTAATATAATGTGCAATATTGTAATGTCAATCAACAGCTCAGCCATTACACCAGTGATACAAGTGAAGCAGCAAGAAGATGAAATTGCTGTGATATACATAGTCAACCACAAAGCAGAAAACCAGCAGAAGACATCACTGATTTCGATTTCAAGCCATACATTGCCCCCTCCCCCCTAATACAACACTAGCAGCTACGGTAAAAAATCTAGTTTAAGACTGTTTATTTTTAAGTAACATTTCTCTATGTACAGGGTGACCAAAAAGTCAGTATAAATTTGAAAACTTAATAAACCACGGGATACTGCAGATAGAGAGGTAAAAATTGGCACACATGCTTGGAATGACATGGGATTTTATTAGAACAAAAAAAAAATTCAGAAAATGTCCGACAGATGGCGCGTGAAAGATCTCTTGCGCGCGTCGTTTGGTGATGATCGTGTGCCTAGCCGCCACTTTTGTCATGCTTGGCCTCCCAAGTCCCCAGACCTGAGTCCGTGCGATTATTGGCTTTGGGGTTACCTGAAGTCACAAGTGTATCGTGATCGACCGACATCCCTAGGGATGCTGAAAGACAACATCCGACGCCAATGCCTCACCATAACTCTGGACATGCTTTACAGTGCTGCTCACAACATTATTCCTCGACTACAGCTATTGTTGAGGAATGATGATGGACATATTGAGCATTTCCTGTAAAGAACATCATCTTTGCTTTGTCTTACTTTGTTATGCTAATTATTGCTATTCTGATCAGATGAAGTGCCATATGTCGAAAATTTCTTGAACTTTTGTATTTTTTGGTTCTAATAAAACCCCATGCCATTCCAAGAATGTGTGTCAATTTGTACCTCTCTATCTACATTATTCCGCGATTTATTCAGTTTTCAAGTTTATACTGACTTTTTGATCACCCGGTATGCATGTATGTATAAACGCCTGAAGATGAACAGAACATGTTCAAGACGCGTTGCATTATTTTAGATTATGCACAAAACAAAAAGTGGCTGGTAGCAGAAACTTGAAATAAATAATTATCCCACATAGTCACGGTTCACAAACATAGCCATTATGGCTGAAAATAATTTGCAATTAAGTTTTTGCAGTGTGTAGCTGGAGTCAGCCCAAACAAGCTCGGTTCGTCGTGTCTTTCATGCAATGCCTGGTGTCAACGGAAAGCGACGATTTGTTTCCGTTTCAAACAAAATTATTTTTAAAGCAGAATTTCACGTGCCTGTTCGATACATTAGTTTGGTGCGATATTCGTTTTATCGATGTGTTTTAGCAGAGACAGTAAAACTGGAGAAATAACGAGTACTGTTGCAGCGCTTGAGTAGCGCTGCTGCACGACAGTAGCAAGCACCTCGACCAAGGACGGCACACGTGTTCCAGCTGGAATATTGTTTATCTTCGGTTTTACTGTCCCTGATAAGACATATCGGTAAAACTAATTTCGTACAAGATTTATTTGCTACCGCTTCATCAAATGGACACCTAAAATTGCGCTTCAAGAGTCATTTTGCCTGTAACGGGAAACAAACCGACACTTTCCGTTGACATTGGCCGTCGCATGCAAAAGCCATGTAACACCAGAGCTCTAAGGCTCTACTGATTTATTTTGCCTTTTGTTCATTCAACATTCTGTCGTTAAGCTGTTGTAAATATTGTTTGATTGTATCGATATCATAAGAGCGTTTGGTTTTTTTTTTCTTTGTAAAAACTTTGATCTCCTGGTTTAATCCTATGTATTGTCTTTAGTAGTTAAACACTTTGCCTCATTTGGAGGGGAACAAAATTTACTGTATATAATTGGAATTTTGGCGAATAATTTTTTGTAGAAATGTCAATATCTGCAAATGTTCCGTTTTATGTAAAATATTTGGTTGCTGCTATGTAATTACTGACCTTCACTTAGGGCTTTTAGTTTATTGTAAGAGGAAAAGGTGGTGCAGTTCCCCTCTGTAACGAAAAGTTGCAGCGCGTGCAAAATGTGGTTGGTAGGGATGGAGGTGGAAAAAAAGAGTTAGTCGCAGACGAGCTACCGAACCGCCAACAGCGTTTGTTCAGTGTGTTGTGCTGGTGCCGAGAGAGGCCTTTTGTGCCGGCTTCCACTGCGCCAAAGCCTCGAATGGGTGGATTAATTAGCTGGCTCTGTTCTGGAAATTGTATTTAATAGTCTGAGGATCATCGCCACCAAGAAATGACAAAGCTTTACATTACCGACTGCAAATCCACTTGCCAAGATGTACTCGCCACCACACTGCGCCATCACTTCAACGAAACGAAGGAGTTGTAGAAATGTAAAGTGAAGGATAAGCTTATTTCGATGTTTGTTTGGTTCCAATAATAAGGTAATTTAAAACAAAAACTTTGATAACTTACCTTAAATTATCCCTTATCACATAATCACTCAGGGTCCTTTTCTTGTTAATTATGCTTACCTAGTGCCCTTGTTGTGAAAGTATTAAAGCCCAATTATTAATTAAATAATGCCATTTCAACACAATAAAAATAAATAACTTAAATTCAATGTAATTGTGCCAAAATTGTGTAAGATAGTTAATGCTCTTTACTGAAAGTATCTCAGTAACTGAAACTGCTTACTTTAAAGTTTTGTGGGCTTTCAAAAGCATAAAGTGAATCATTGATATTAAAATAACAGTCTGAAGCAATAAAGACAGGCATTAATTCTTTTTGAAGTTAGTTTCAAAAGTATTTACTTTAGAAACGTTGGCTTTAAGTGTTCTTCATAGTAATCAATCATTGTACAGTCTGTTGGAAAGTACAAAAGGTGAGTCTGTGTTGTATTAAATTATGTTAGTTTGTGTCTCTTTGCAGTAAAATTCAAATACTCTCACTGTTAAAAGCTAATTACTCAGGCTTGCTAAATTTATGTTTCTTGTGAGTACAGTAAAGGATATTTTGCCAGTTTAAGAGGATCCATATTTTGCCTTTTGTGCTCACTGAGAAAATTATTAACAGAAAGATCACTACCTATGAAAATAGTAATCTCTTTTCTTTAGAAGACAGTGAGAATTTGTTTGCCAGGGAACTATATTTAATTTTCATGCCAAATAGAAAAACGCTTGCTATAGTGAGACTAAATCCATGCCCAGATTTATAATTTAGCAGTGAAATTTAATAGTTATGTTACTGAAGCTATTCCGTTAGACTAAGCCTTGAATATGAAAGTGTGTGACATTATCTGTTGTGTTTATGAAAACAGGCTTGTTCTGCTATTACTGTCAGCACTTCCTTTAACGTTATCATATGCTTGTGACTCGGTTCATTACACTCTTGTGTGAGAAATTATAGAGTGTGTCTTTCCACTGAGTCATTTACACCTATATTCTTTGAACAGGAATGTTGCACACTCCTATGCCTAATTAGGCTGGCGACCGTTTTCCTTTATTATTTGAACAGTTTAAATAGGTAAAAATATTTTCTGTTACTTGTATAATTACGTAATTCTGACTTTCACGCCCGAGAGGCAACCTCCTTTAGGCACATCACGGTCAACACAAGAAAATTTCTATCAGAGGGTAACATTGCACTGCTTCTTTATACCATATTTGATTAATAAAATAGTTTCATTATGTATTAAGAGGCAGCACGGGTGTCGTACGTAGTTTTGTTTTCTGGAACACTACTGCATGTATGTTATGTTGTAAAGAACAGTATACGTAAAAGTTAATGATACCAGCATTTTCATTTGACTCACCCTCGTATTTAGGTGTATAAGTCGAGTCCTGGTATTCCTTTGTATTCGGGTGAAATCACATGTGTCGAATAATTTCACTTCGGAAAACTATATAATAAAAAAAGAATATTTAGCGCCATCAGCTTTACAATTGTGTATTTAGTTATAAGAACAGCGTTTACAGGAGAAAAGCAACATATATCACTGGATCAAAAATAAATTTTCGTCAAATACGACACAACCAAACGTAGAACATACATAATTCTCTTAAGAATCAGTCTGAACATCATCCATATAAACGTGGTGTGCAGTAACACAGTTACAGTAATGTATACTTCTTCCCTAGAACTTCACATTTATTATTAAACATGTTATTAAGTGTGAAGTTCTCCGTAAACTATACGTTACTGCTGAAGTACAGCACGTTTATATGGATTATGTTCAGACAGACTCTTATGAATGTTATGTATGCTCTTATTTGGTTGCGTCGTATTTGACGAAAATGTGTTTTTGATCCATTGATGCATATTGTTTTTCTCTTGTGAAGATGACTGTTATAATTGAAACCAGTAGAAAAAGTATATACAACTGTACAGTTAATGGGGCGAATATGCTTTTTTCAAAATACTTAATAGCCATATACGGTCCCGCAAGAAAAGTTTTATGGTCCTTAAAACTTCACCTAAAGTTTACACGTGCTTTTCATGTTGATTGTATCAAAGTTCGTGCCTGTGTATTAACGTATTGCACATTTTCGATCGGTACATGCCGCTGGAGACGTATCTTGTGCTATAGGATAAGTTACAGTCAGCTTTTGCGCAGTTGTATCCTGCACAAAAAATCGTCCATCCCAAATTTCAGTGTTATCTATATGAATACATGTGTATTTTTTTAGCAATTTTTGGTAGTTAGGAGTTCCGGACGTCATAGCAAATCACGGTTTGTAGATTACTGTTACAGTAGTGTATATCATGAGTATTGTATCGTGTTACACTTAGTTTTCTCTTTCAAGAGAAATGTATAATATCTGCATTTTTCGGAAATATAAGCTATTTTCGAGTTTCTCACTGACCATAACATCGCAGAAAATAAGTAAATTTTATACGTACTAGGTTTTGCTCTTGTCATAACGGAAATACTTTAGTTAGGTGTTAAACAGTTTAGTTCTTGAAGGAGACTTGTAACACGTAGTCTATAACACATCGAGAAATGAAAATGGAATCGGCAAGCTTAGTTCGAAGTTATATGTTTACTGTTCTAAAACACATTGCACTGCCCCACTGCCAATATTCTTCTCGTGCATGGCATAGGTTTCTACTGTTCATAAGCAGCTGGAAATCGCCCAGACTACTATCACATTATTGGACGCTGCTGCGAATGGATGTGATGGAAGGGCTACCAATATACAGGACGAAGAAAAAATGCCGCACTTGGCGGTCGGCATACGATTCCTCATCCCAGTTAAAAAAGACAAAAGTGTGTCTAGCAAAACCTAGTCTCACCACTATGTTTAATAGAAATGCGATTTAAAAAACGAGGCTATGGCAACGTTGTAACTGCGTACAGCGTGGCCAAGAAGAGGTAGAATGAGCTCTGCGCTTTGCCGGAGCTGTTTCCAATAGCGCAGTAAGAACAGGTAAGGCTGTTGGGAACAGATAAGCGGACTTGCCCATGTTCGAGTCGCGTTCGCGCCAAACATTTTATATAAGTTAAAGAATCAAATTGTATCCAATTTACACCTCCACAATGTATTTGTTTCTGTTACTATTACCTTTATTTAAACATTAAGACATAAGATGAACTTCTCACAGACATAAATGACCACATTGTTTCGTCCATGACTGAAACAAAGCTAATAGAAAATAACCATGGATACAGTTAATCGTCTGCATCCAGTATGAAGCACAAAAAACGCAATAGGTAGGCTACACTGGATTGCACGTTGTGCCATGTAGAATAATTCCGTTCTATGCATTTGACGTCCATGCTTATCTTCACAGAGCTGGTACTGTATATACACGTACGACCAATGTTCACTTTAGAGAAGATGTTCAAAGCGACCACCTTGCATTTGCAAGCACTTCGCCACTCGCTGGATCATACTTTGCTGGACGATATGCAACACACCTGGATTCACCATTGCCGAAGCGGCATGCACGCGAGCTATTATTTTGTGCACGTCCACGGGTGGAGTACTATAAACTTGTTCCTGTAAGTGTCCATACAAATAAAAATCTAGTGGATGAAAATCCAGGGAATGTGAAAACCAAAACACTGGACCTCCACCACCAACCCATTTCCCTGGAAAGGCTTCATTTAAACAGTTACGCACAGTCATTCCAAAATGTGGCGGCGCACCATTATGCTGAAACCATAGCTGTCACAAACACCAAGTGGAACATTTTATAATGCGTCAGGAAAAGTATCGCAAAAAATGTAGAATACAGCGGTGCATTCACCTTGTCCAGCGATAGGTAAAGGCCCAAAAGCGCTCCTCCCACGACTCCAGCCGACAGGTTTACACCAAAGCTTGCCTGAAAGCCACATTCACCGATGACTGTGGGCTGTATTCCGACCAACAATGGCCGTTGTGGAGGTTGAAAATACCTTCAAGAGCGAAGGTAGATTCACCAGTCCACATCACGTTATTTATAAAATGTTCGCATGTTCTACTTGGTACAAAAGCCATTCACAAAACTGTACTTGTCGAATGCGGTCTTCTGGCCGCTGGTGTTAGTCAACGTGTAATGATATGGATACAGTTCTTCACCATCCAACACTCCCACAACTAGTCTTTGAGATAACTGCCTTGCAATATCACTGATATTTCGCCGAGTTGATTGTTGAACGGTTTCAAAAACCGCGTCCTCTGTTTGTGGAGTACGTCTAGTCCTTTACTTGTGGACGAAGATTGGACGATCTCTGTCCGTTACTTGTGGATGAAGATTATGTTTCCTGAAGGCGTTGCTCCAGGAGGCGAAAAACATTCTTATCGGGATGGCGCCTTTGAAGGTACCGTGCAGCACACGGACGAGGAGCAGCTTGGTTATCAGATGCACCCAGCACCAAAAGCATGTCGACGTATTCGCCGTCTGTGTATTCCATAGGGATGCCGTCCTACATGAATCTGACAGGACCAGTTAGCGTTGGTAGAAACATGCATGCAGTGTAATCGATCCGACTGCCACCTCATAGGCTATTGTCCGGTGACAAAATTATGTGCCGCTTATAAATGAAGAGAACTAGCGAACAAATGTCTAGAAATAAGAAAGAAACCTGATGAGGATTCGAACCATAGCTCCATAATGGAGTGAACTACGGCGGCTTATACAGCCGTGCAGGGTGACACAAATTGCTCTGTACATTCCAATTTACTGCACGATATGACAGTGTTGCCAGCTCCTCGTTCTCATACATGCGTTTTCAAAGTGCACCCGATCTGAATTTGCTAGACAAAATTTTGTCTTGCATCTGGATGAAGAATTGCATGCCGACCTCCTAGTGTGGCATTTTTTCTTCACCCTATGCATATATCAGAGGTGCCAAAGGTACCTCTGTACTCTTTTCTGCTGTGGATACTGTCTCATCTACGGGCAGTACAGGATCTGTTAACACCCGTCCGCTTTTTTATGAGTGGCGTGTCTGTACTAGGTTTAAAGGACTTGTACAGTGGACACAGGGACCAGAGTATTACACCCATTCAGCCTAGCCAATAAGTCTGTGGTGATGCCTGCTACCGAAAATGAAGCTGAGCCAGTGGGACACAACTCTTCTGTTGAGAAACCTAGCGTGTTGTGATGAGACGAGGTGAATGCAAAAGGATAGGATGTCTATTAATTTGTCTGGCCGAGCGGTTTTAGGCGCTTCAGTCTGCAACCGCGGGACCGCTACGGTCAGAGGTTCTAATTCTGCCTCGGGCATGGATGTGTGTGATGTCCTTAGATTAGTTAGGTTTAAGTAGTTCTAAGTTCTAGGGGTCTGATGACCTCAGATGTTAAGTCCCATAGTGCTCAGAGCCATTTGAACCTTTTTTTTTCTATTGTCTATCGTTCAAATTTACGGTGAATGACGCTACCACTTACGGAAATGGCGACAAGGAATGGAAAGCGCGCACATGCCTGGAGGACTCTTTCAACATTCTGAAGATGTCGTTCTGGTTGCAACCAACTACAGATTGTAGTGCTCATTGGAATAAATTATGGCTGTCGTCTTGGCCCCAAGGCCATACTTTATCATTCCAGCGTGGCAGGGAAGATTGAGAAGACCACTGACTACCCTTGTTCACAGAATTTCAATGAAATTAACGGTCTGCAGCATTGTCCCCAGAACTAATTGTGACCTGAGTCGAACGGAAGGCTTGAACCAAAGACTTTGTAGGTTCTGTGGAAAACTACGCTGAGACTTCCTAAACTTCGGGCGTAGGTCTGGAACTTGTAGGGTCCCCCTGAATGTGATAGATGTTCATGTCACATCGGAGGCAGTTATCCAGGCAGCTGACTGTGTGTGTGGAAGGGGAGGGGGGGGGGAGGTGAGGATGCACACAGGAATGTTTTGGATTAGGCGACTCTGCGTACAGCCCTGGTAATACGAGAGCGGATCGGAAAGTAATGCACAATAATTTTTTTCTCCTCTGGTATCGCAGTTTCTGTTGAAATTTCACAACGATTTGCGCTATGGATGATATTTTGTTTTCGCGCAGCTCTAGCGAGAGGAACCTGAACTGCGAAACAAACATGGCCTGCTACCGTCGTGAACTTGTGAAGAGCAGCGAAGTGTAGTTCGATTGGGCCAAAGGGCATACACCGAGTGAGATTCACAGGGACATGCATGGCGTGTATGGGGACGACTGTATGGATCGTAGTAATGTCTCCAAGTGGTGCGCATTCTTCCAAGAGGACCGTGTGAACCTTAAACGATTCGCTACGCTCCGGACAGCAGGTAACAGCTGCAACCCTGTAGAAAGTCGGAGCCATTGAGGCAGCAATTTTGAACGACCGGCGTGTGCGACTGCGAACCTTATCGCAGCAGTTCAACATTTCCTATGGTGCAGTGTACGATATTATTCATGAGATGTTGAAATTTCGTAAAGTTAGTGCTCGCTGGATGCCTTAGAACCTGACGACAACCACAAGGGCCAGCGAATGATGACAGGCTTGGATCACTTAACTCGTTATGCCGCAGAAGGACATGACTTTCTGAAAGGATCGTCACTGGTGATGAGTCGTGCGCATACCACTACACGTGCTAAACTGAGCAAGGCTCTATGGAATGGCAACATGCTGGTACTCCAGAGTACGAGAAAAAAAATCAGAGTGACTCAACCTGCTAAGAAAGTACATGTGACAATGTTCTGGGATATGCATGGTGTGTTACTGGTGGACTTTGCTCAACACAGAATCACCGTGGACGCTGTAGCCTACATTGAAACTTTGGTTAAATTGCGTCGTGACAAACGCCACAACAAAAATGCTCACCGTGTCAAAACTCTTCATGACGTTGCTTTTTCGTGATAGAATCGCCAAATTTGGCTGGGAGTTACTCCAGCAACCACCACACAGTCAATATCTTGCAACACTGGGCTTTCGGCCGTTTGGTCCCATTAAGAAATTCTGGCCAGCCAACACATAGCGTCAGATGTGTAAGTGAAACAAGTAATTCGCAGATGGCTATACTCCACTCAAATGGACTTTTACGATTTTGAAAGCGTCCCCCCTCCGGATCTCCAGTGGTGGGTGTACTTAAGTTCGAACATTCCTGCACACGGCCCATTTTTTCCACTTGAATAACATTTGCAGGCTTTCATTGTGGCAAGGGTTCGACGTCTTCTGAATAGACATTACATTGAAGAGTGGCAGATTTATCAATCTTTTGCATCCATATATATTTCTCCATTCAGTTCTACTATTATGGCACTGCAACTACAGCAAGAAAGTTATGTATTCTTTTTACTACTTGATTAGAATAAATTAATATCTGAATTCTTTGTTCATGAACAGCATCTGTTCATTGCCCATGTCTACACTGAAGAACCACACAACGCGCAAAGGAAGTTATAACACTTGGTACCTGTAGCACATCCCCAAAAATGAAATCCAAAGGAATGTCCCCCAAAGGCGTGAGCATTAAAAGCCCAACGAAAACCTGCTGAAGCATTGACGACAAAGTGCCAGAGTTTGAAGCACTCCTAAGAAACAGTTAGGTTTATATTAGGGACAGAAACCTGGTTAAACCTATAATTAGTAGCAGTGAGATTTTTTGGATCGGAAGGATAAGTTACGGGAAAAAGAGGTGGCATATTTGTAGTAGTAGATAATCAACTTAAATCCACCGGGATATAAACAGAAGTTGCATGCGACACTGTTTGGGTAGGGCTCAGTACTTTAAGGTGAAGATAAACTTGTAATTGGATCGCTTGACTCAGCCGCATATGTAAACGAAAATTTTAGAGAAAATCTCCGTTCGTTAGTATGTGTGTCTTCTAATCACACTGTCATCGCTGGATAAGTCTTTAATAAGGCTGCCAAGTATCCGGACAAGTCCTGGCTTTTATGGTCGTGTCTCGCCAAATACATCCAAGTCTGACTTTTGTCAGGCGTTTTAGGGATGAAGTTGGGAACGCACAAATACGGTGCTGTCCTAGATAACGTGGACTCGAATTCGAGAGAACGACGGTACAAACTCTCGCGTCCGACCACCTGATTTAGGTTTTCAGTGATTTCCCTAAATCGCTTCAGGCAAATGCCGGGATGGTTCCTTTGATAGGGCACGGCCGACTTCCTTGCCCATCCTTCCCCAATCTGTTGGGACCGATGACCTCGCTGTACGGTACCCTCTCTCAAACCAACCTAGATAACGACGTAGACGCGAGAAACTGCTATGAGGAGGAATAAGGAGATATACCGTAAGGATATATAGGTACACCAACCAATACTACTCTAATGTCTGAATCCTATAGTTGTCTTCGTAGACTCGACGAGCCTAACATGCAGTGTCACAACCGACTTCCTTGCCCATCCTTCCCCAATCTGTTGGGACCGATGACCTCGCTGTACGGTACCCTCTCTCAAACCAACCTAGATAACGACGTAGACGCGAGAAACTGCTATGAGGAGGAATAAGGAGATATACCGTAAGGATATATAGGTACACCAACCAATACTACTCTAATGTCTGAATCCTATAGTTGTCTTCGTAGACTCGACGAGCCTAACATGCAGTGTCACAACCGACTTCCTTGCCCATCCTTCCCCAATCTGTTGGGACCGATGACCTCGCTGTACGGTACCCTCTCTCAAACCAACCTAGATAACGACGTAGACGCGAGAAACTGCTATGAGGAGGAATAAGGAGATATACCGTAAGGATATATAGGTACACCAACCAATACTACTCTAATGTCTGAATCCTATAGTTGTCTTCGTAGACTCGACGAGCCTAACATGCAGTGTCACAACCGACTTCCTTGCCCATCTTTCCCCAATCTGTTGGGACCGATGACCTCGCTGTACGGTACCCTCTCTCAGACCAACCTAGATAACGACGTAGACGCGAGAAACTGCTATGAGGAGGAATAAGGAGATATACCGTAAGGATATATAGGTACACCAACCAATACTACTCTAATGTCTGAATCCTATAGTTGTCTTCGTAGACTCGACGAGCCTAACATGCAGTGTCACAACCACGCTCCTTGCACAGCGAGAGAAACTAGGCGGAATGTGCCGATCAGCCGATCCAATCCCTCCTGCTCCATCACTATCGCGGACCACTCGTGTGCTCACAAGAATTTATCTCTGTTGCGCCTTCGCTAGGAAAGCGTGTTGCTTGTGCTACTGAAATTGGTAGAATAACATTTTACGGATCCAGGTCTTATGATGATGATGATGATGATGATGATTGGTTTGTAGGCGCTCCACTGCGTCCAGGTCCTAATGCCAAAATCGGTGTTCTCTTTCGTAAGCGCTCAAAGAACAAAGGAACGTACTAATTGACAACCGAGACAAATGTAGGGGTTATTGCTGCGTAACATAAAATTTCCGTCAAGAGTTCCATGGAACGTTGTCAAAGAGAAATAACATTTCTGTTAAAGTGGATTTAAATGATAAATATTAATACATACCAAAATGATGCAAGTTATTTAATACTTTTCATTTTTCATTGCAGAACAATCGATAATTGTTTCTTTCTAGAGAAGAACTTGTCTTTTATTTTAATGTAAGATTATATAGGGACAAGACTAAGCAGTTAAGAAAAATAAGATCTTAGTCGCTGTCATAACAGACAAATTATAAGGCTGTTTACTCAGTGTCCCTATCAGTTTGAGTTCCAAAAAAAAAATAACGCTAATTCATTGTTAATAAATGGTTGAAAAAACAAACAACTGACTATATTTTTACTTAAAATACGTAGTCTGGTTTTAGGGCAAACTTCAACAAATGCCTTCACAGTTGCGAATATAGACAACCATCAGTTGGATAATGAAATTTCGACAATGAAAATTTGAACCGGATCGGGACTCGAACACGATTTTGCCGTATATTACGAGCGGCCGCCTTACCGTTAGGTAGGCTATCCGAGCACAACTCTCGTCTCTCGGGCAGACAAAACTTTCACATATCGTCAAGCATGGGTCTACAGCCTGTACTCGTGCAGCCATTACGTATATTCCCGTACAGAGGAGACATTTCATTTGAAAGTCAAATGGTTCAAATGGCTCAGATCACTATGGGACTTAACATCTGAGGTCATCAGTCCCCCTGGAACTGAGAACTACATAAATCTAACTAACCTAAGGACATCACACACATCCATGCCCGAGGCAGGATTCGCACCTGCGACCGTAGCGGTCGCGCGGTTCTAGATTGAAGTGCCTAGAACCGCTGGGCCACACTTACCAGCTTACTTGAAAGTCGTTTGCAGGTGTTGTAGGATAAATACCATGAAGTGCCAAAGATACTGGTATAGGCATGCGTATTCAAATACTGAGATATGAAAAACAGGCAGAATTCGACGCAGCCGTCGGTAACGCCTAAAAGACAAGTGTCTGCCGCAGTTGTTAGATAGGTTACTGCTGCTACAATGACAGGTTATCAAGGTTTAAGTGAGTTTGAACGTGGTGGTGGTGTTACGGTCGACACATGAGCGATGGCACGCACTATCTCCGAGATAGCGATGAAGTAGGAATTTTTCCGTACGACCATTTCACGAGTGCATCGTGAATATCAGGAATCCGGTAAAATATCAAATCTCCGACATCGGTGCGGCCAGAAAAAAATCTTGGAAGAATGCGACCAACGACGACTGAAGAAAATTGTTCAACGCGACAGAACTGCAACCCTTCCGAAAATTGCTCCAGATTTCAGCGCTGGGCCATCAACAAGTGTCAGCGTGCAAACCATTCAACGAAACGTCATCGATATGGGCTTTCGGAGCCGAAGGTCTACTTGTGTACGCTTCATGACTGCACGACACAAAGCTTACGCCTTGCCTGGCCCCGTCAACACCGATATTGGACTGTAGGCGTATGGAGACAACCTCATGGATCTTCAGACTGATGGAGGCTCTGTCATGGAGTGGGGCACGTGCAGTTGGAGCGATATGGGAACCCTGATGCGTCTAGATACGACTCTGGCAGGTGACATGTATGTAAGCATCCTGTCTGATCACCTGCATCCATCAATGTCCATTGTGCATTGCGATGGACTTGGGCACTTCCAGCAGGACAATGCGACACCCCACATTCAGGATTGCTACAGAGTGACTCCAGGAACACTGTTCTGAGTTTAAACACTTCCGCTGGCCATCAAACTCCCCAGACATGAACTATTGAGCATATCTGGCATGCCCTGCAACGTGCTATTCAGAAGAGATCCCCACCCCCTCGTACACTTACGGATTTATGGACAGCCCTGCAAGAATTATGGTGTCAATTCCCACCAGCAGTACTTCGGACATTAGTTGAGTCCATGCCACGTTATGTTGTGGCGCTTCTGCATGCTAGCAACCTACACGAAACTAGGCAGGTGTACCAGTTTCTTTGGCCCTTAGTGTATTTTGTAAGGCATAACACACATGCCCGCCTGTGACTGGTACTACTGCAAACCACTTGAAACTTTGCACGTTTCTGACTAATTATGGTTGGTGTACTACAGTGACCTCTTGTTTTACAAGATCCTGCCCCCCTGGGTAACCTTAACCCTTAAGTCACGAGGTACGTTCTCTCAGACAGCGCGAAAATTTTCGAACTCACTCTGCAACGCCAGTTGTGATGGAATGATTCTATACTCCTCCTACCCTCCTTAAATTGTCCCGCCTACGATGTTTTGGTGCTGGCTGCGTTATCGCCTTCTGTGTTTATTGTTGACACGTGTTATTGGTAAGTGTTGGAGTCTCCTAGACAGCACCTCATGAACTGTGTGTACCATATAGCTCAAAATGTGTTGGCATGAATGTGTCATTTTTAACTTTCCTGAGTTGATGAAATTATTTGTCTATGGAGGAAGGTATCAGTGATACAGATCAAGAAATAAACGAAAAAGACGACGATTTTACATTAGCCAGTGATCACAGTTCTGCTATTGATCAAGAGTATCATTCAGAGGAAGAACTTCAGGAAAGTTGTGATGGGGATCTATCTGTTTCTTCACTGATATACTTACAGTGTCTGTTAAAATCGAATGTGCTCTGAGTGGTGATAAGAAAAATGTAGTTCCCAGCAATGAATGTCAATTTGACTTAGTTTCTTTTTGTGTCTATCAGGAGGAATTTTTGAGTGCGAATTTAAACCTGGAATTTAGTTTTATTTGGAAATTTATTTGCTACAGATATTGTATAATTTTTCAGAATGTAAAATTCAGTACTCTAACAGTATATTTACGTGTACTATTTTTAAAAAAATATGTTCTTTTTTGTGATAAATAGTAAAATGCTGCAGGCTTTGTTTAGTGCAAGAAAATAAACTAGAAGCATTTAAACAACACTTAAATAATTGTAAAAATAAATGTTATATAGCATAAATTAAAGATTTCAAATGATGTTTGTCTTAAATCTCGGTTTAAAAATAGTGGCTGCAGAAACCCCATTTCGTGGCATACGTTACAGAAAGTCACCTCACGAGTTAAGGGTTAAACTGAATTACCCATATGCTAACTAGGGTGACAATTTCCCTGGTGGATGGTCCAGTTGGCTCTAGTCCACCCTTTATTCTAGACTCTTTCTTTATGAACTACTTATCCGATGCTTTGTTACTTCCTTTTTAGCTTAACATAACTTATAGTTCCTTCTGCTCCTCTTAGGTTCTGGGAATCCAATACAGCAGGACTTGAATAGTGGCTGGGTCCAAACTTTATCCTCTGTTTTGCTACTTGTACATCCAAACAAGGAGTACACTTAGCAGAGGAAGTGTTGCTGCAGTACCTGGTATGACACACAATGTTTCATTTATTAGTTATTCTGGTTAGCTCTAGATCTTTTGTTGCCATGAGTTTACCATGTTCGTAGCAATCAGACACTACTATCACTTTATCGAGGGAAGAGCACAGCCATTGTGCCTCAACCTGCTGGAAGTACAACTCTAACCTAATCACCTCTTTCTTGCAATCCTTTTCAGTTTTCTGACTCAGCAATAATTTCACTTTGGATGAGTCCCTTTCTCCCTAACCTATTTAGACAAACTGTAACTACACCACTGTTAACACTTTTGCCACTCCAATTCTTTCATTTCCACATGCCCTCTCTTGTCCTCTGCGATTAGTAACAACCTGTGCACCCTTACCCTGACAAACTTCCTTAGCATCTGCTGCTTAATGGGATATGCATGGACTATATAATACTGATACTGTACCTGCTTCCCTGCTACTGGAAAGGAAACTGAAATGTACATCTTTGCTCCATTGGTCCTTGCTTCCACCATGATTAGGTTAAAATAGAAAAGACAAGTTTTTGCGGCTAGGTCCCAAGACCAAATTTATTTGGGTGATAATTCTTTTTACACTTTCCGTAGCCTCTCAAAGTACTAATATGGTGACAACAAGTTTACTCCCAGTCATCCTCAAATAGCCTGTTGGATAGCATACCGCAATTTTGATACTTGTCTCGTGTGCTTCCCCCACACTCTTCTCCAGGGACTGTAGCCACTTCATTATCACTACTTCCCTACCCAATATCTGTACTTTGGCTTGTAACCTCTTAATGTTCCAGTTCACTGGTTCTTCTACAGTTTTCACATAGTTCATTACTTCTCCAGTCAGTTGGCATAATAATCGAGTACTTCTAAAAACATCTTTCTCCAAACTTGCAATCTGTGTTGACTGGCACTCATTTGCTGCCTTGGTTCCTTTTACCCATCATTTTACTACTTCCACTATGTTGTTCATCCTCCTGATTTTCTCCCATCAGCTCTCCCAAACACAGTTTCCAGAAATCTGCCTCCCATGTCAGTCCAACCTCTCCTCCTCCCTGCATGTAGTATTACTCCCAGAACCTGTTTCATCTCATCTCACAATTTCATATAAGTCCCATATATCCTCATACATGCCTCATAATGCCTTTATGCACTCTGTAATTCTCAGCACCCTTCAAGAAACTGTTCAGTGCCTCCTCGTGCCTCCTCTAATCTTCTCACCTTGGTCCGCATTTCCCATGCATTAAATGCCACCTGTGTCACCCAGCAGTGACTGGTGATCACCACATCCCTTGCTTCATGAATGGCACTCCCCCTTCCATGAGATGGTTTTGCAAAGCTTTTACTCCAACAGTATCCAGTGCCATGGCTATGGTCTGCATCTTCTCCATATTGTCTCCTAATACACCCAAACCGAGGAAAGTAAAAGTCACCTGCTGCCACACAGTTCATTCCGCTTAAACTAAACATTATGCTTTACTTATACTGTCGTATCGGCCACCGCACAGCGGCCGTCGACTCGGCACGGCCTGCTACAACACGCTCTGCACACAGCGAGTACCGCTGGCACCGCACACAATGTCTACAACTGGCGCAAGTGAACGCGTCATCGCAGGGTTAGCGGCAGCGTACACACCACTATCGATACGGATTACCCTGGCAGCACTGCCCTTGCCACCAGAGTGAGCAACCGTATAAGGGCGCCATCTACCAACACTCTGATTGGCCAGACCTGCGGATTTAAGCGAGCTCCCTGAGCCCGTTTAACCAGTTCAATCTTCTCCGATGACTGTGTTACTACCCGGCTGCTGGATTCACAACAACCGAACTGTACTGTGGCCTCCCTGGCTGGAAACGTGCGATGCGTCGGTATCGACTGGTTGGCAGTGGTTTGGACTTGTATTCTCTACTAGTGACTCTGATCTCTCCTTGGCACTAAAGCCAGCGAAGGGTTGTGTAGTCTAACTTAAGTTTTGTTTTGAGTGACAGAAGGTCAAATAAATTTGGTTATCACGGAATATTTGTTGTGTTATAGTGTGGACATAACATATACCTAACAAACACAAAACATAAATCTACTCTATCTCATAGGTCTTAAAACATATGGATTTCTTAGCTTTGATTGATCTACAACCTCTTGCTCACTCATTTTTTCATATTTTCCTTCTCTTCCAAACCCACAATTCCTGGAACAACTTCTGCACTGCCACAAAACAGTTTCAAATGTCCCACATGTACAACAGTTGTCCTCATTGCCAATTTGATCTTGATGTTCTCTGGTGACATGGTTTCCATGATTTGATATTTTGCAAAAAAATTCTTCGTCTTTCTCTTTCGAGTATAAGAAGTCAATAGCATTACACTTTGGCCAACCCTTTACTGTGGCATTCTTGCTGCAGAGCTCACTGCTTCTTCTTGCGTTTCTAATGCCCTAGTATTAGCCTTGTGCCTCCGGTTCCATACTTCCCTTATCACTCTCACAAACTGTTTTAACAAATTCCCTTTCTTACTCTTCTTGGCTCTTAACATGTCAAACAGCAATGGCATCTTACAATCACATACCACCTCATACAGTGACAATCCTGTATTTGTGTGTATGAGGGTTGACTGAAAAGTAATGCCTCCTCCTTCTTAACTCTTCAACAGTTGGCAGCATTGGTATTCGGCAGGTACTGACTTGTTCCATAGCCTCTTCTCTGCAGCTCCAGTTGTGTTGTTACAGTGTAAAGTACGGAACCCTGCACAGATGGTCGGTCAATGCGATTTAAGCAACGTGCACTCATTGAATTCTTGACAGCAGAAGGTGTCACCCCACAGGAGATTCATCAGAGAATGAAAGCAGTTTATGGTGATTGTGTTGATGTGAGTACTGTGCGTCATTGGGTGAGTATTAAAAGATATTGTGGTGGGAGCATATGACCTGCATGACAAACAAAGAGTTGGACATCCTGTGACAGCAAGCACCGAGTTTCACAAGCATAATGTTGACAGATTGAGTCAGGACAATCATCATATCACTCGGAGAGAAACTGCAAACACAATTGGTATTTCACAAGAACGTGTAGGTCACATTATTGCTTTGCTTGGCTATCAGAAGATCTGTGCATGATGGGTACTCCGGATGCTGACTCCTGAAATGAAAGTGCACAGATTTGAAATTTGCCAGGAACTCCTCTCGCATTACGAGAATGAAAGTGACGCCTTTATCCATTCAATTGTAAAATGAATAATGAAAGACAATCTGTGGGGTCATCATTATGCTTCTGATGAAGACGAGAACTGTGAGACTGTGATTGCAGAAACAGTGTGTCGACTTCTTCCGTGATGGCTTCAGAAAACTTGTTCATCGTTAGCAGAAATGTATGCAAGTGGCTGGTGATTATGTGGAGAAGTGAATATTGGTAATTCAAGATCACATTCTAAGGATTATTTCTGCGTTTGATTTATTAAAATATTCCCATCCAAATCAAATTAACGAAGGTGGAGGCATTACTTTTCATTCAACCCTCGTAGTTTGAGTTTTACACCTTAAATAAACATTCAAACTGGTACGGTGTTTGTACACACAGTGTCCTAGCATCTTCCCTACAGTTGTATTAACTCTTTCTGTTCTTCCATTAGCTTTAGGACGTCAAGGACCAATTCTCAGGTGTTTTTTTTTCCTCCACAAACACAACAGCTTGCATAATTCCTTGAACAAATCTGACATAATGTTGGTTCCCTTATCCATCACTATCATCTCAGATACCCTGACTTTCAATATCCAGTTTTTTACTAGAACTTGTGTCACTGTTGCTGCCTGTTAGCTGGTTACTGCAACCATCTTAAAGTCCTACATATGTTTTGTTTTAAGGACCTAAGAAATCAATGCCGAGCAACTGAAACAGTGTTAAAGTTCAGGTAAGCCCTGCAGTGACATTCTCGATCGACAAAAATCCACCCTGTGCACACTATATGCAATTCCGCACACACTGGTGCATACCTTACTTCCTATTCCTTCATCAAAACCTCTACACTACTCTCCTGTTCATAGACCTACATCTGGGAGTCTGCTAACACATGGTCATGAGTCTCCTGTAATACTCACTCACTCACTCACTCTCTCTCTCTCTCTCTCTCTCTCTCTCTCTCTCTCTCTCTCAACTTTGCTAGCACCATCACTCATGGTCCCACCTTAGTTTTTCCTCACAGCAACCCACTCTGTACACAAAACTGTGATAGCTCACAAAATTGCTTACATTTGCCATCAGACTCTTGTGCTGTTGTCATTGCTTAAGCTCATTATCTCCTATGTATAGTAACACTGCTTTACAAATCCATCCATCCATCCATCCATCCATCCATCCTTCCATCCATCCACCCATCCGTGTTTCTGTGTTTTAAAGTCAGTCAAGTAATGGTGCATTCTGTCAACCTACTAGATGGATCTTTCAACCCTAGCAACCATTTAAACCTGCATGATACATTATCACTTGAATTTTTTCCCATATAAATAACGCTTCAAATAGGTGATTCCATAGGTAAGGCTCACTATTTCTTTTCCTGTAGCGGAGTGATTCCTTTATGCTCAGTTCATCCACCTTGTTGAATAGGCCACCCGGTACTCTATGCCTTGAGACAACACACAATTACGTGCATGGCTGGATGCAGAGCATGATGGAATAAATTCCTTACTGAAATCTGGAAACACAAAACTGGACTCAATATCGAAGTTCTGAGAAGGAATGGAAAAACTGGTAGAAGCCAGCCTCGGGGAAGATCAGTGTGGATTCCGGATCCACTGCCCAGTAAAATTAGATGCAATATGCAGAAGTTAACTGCATGGTTAAAGGAATAGTGGAGAAAAAGAATTATAGGATATTGTTGGACACAGGGGTACATGTGTCAGTGGAGATCTGGTGGAACATAAGTGAACCCTATCAAATATACATGGGGCAGATTGAAAAGGGCTGTTTGTGGACAACGTGATCCACCAGCCACCCTGAGAAATCTACAACAAATCACCACAATCTGGACTAATAGCACCTTGATGAACTTGTGGATAGTATGCCTCGACAAATACAGGCATGCATAAATGCAAGACGATGTGATACTGGGTATTAGAGGTACCAGTGTGTACAGCAATCTGGACCACTACCTCTCAAGGTCTCACTGTATGGTGATACAACACACAATGTGTGGTTTTCATGAGCAATAGAAAGGGTGCAAATTATGTTTATGTTGATCTCTATTCCAAATTTCTGTACAGGTTCTGTAACTCTCGGAACCAAGGTGATGCGAAACTTTTTTTGATGTGTGTAGTAAAATTTTACTTAGTTTGCATATACAGCATAAAATGAAGAATACATGATTATATTTTAGGTAATTTGGTGGTTCCAAAATTTAGTATATAGAATTGACACCCATGGCAGCACCAATGGCTCAAACTCAGTTGGGCATCAAGTTCAGCTAGGTTTGGAAGATACATACAGGTACACCATTACATGCTGCTTCAACTCTATGCCAAATTCATCAATCATAGTGGTTGCCAAATGGTGGCACGCCATTTATTCTGCAACATATCAGTATTGGCGATTAAGAGGTGAGAGGGCGAGAGACCTGGAAAACATGCTGGCAAGGGCTACAGTCAAACACTGTCTGAGACAATTTATTGGATCTTCATCCAGCCATCCTGGTTTACGTTTTCCATGGTTTCCCTAAACTGCTTCTGGCAAATGCGAGATAGTTCCTACTATAAGGCCACTGCTGTGTCCCAGCCTTGTCATGCTAGACCTGTTAGTATGTAAATGTCTGTATATGTGAATTATTTTATTTTTCAGCAACAACTACTGCTACAACAACAACAAAAACAACAACAATAATTACTACTACTACTACTACTACTACTACTACTACAAGGTAGATCAGGACAGCATGTGCAACATGCAGCCTGTCGTGCTGTAAGAAAAAACACACTTCAGCACTTTGGTGGGTTCTTAGAATAACTTCTGGAGCAGGCAAACTGGATACTACAACACACACAAACCCCTCTATGAACCATGGACTTAGCCGTTAGTGAGCAGGCTTGCGTTCCTCAACGATACAGATAGCCGTACCGTAGGTGCAACCACAACGGAGGGGTATCTGTTGAGAGGCCAGACAAATGTGTGGTTCCTGAAGAGGGACAGCAGCCTTTTCAGTAGTTGCAGGGGAAACCATTTGGATGATTGACTGATCTTGCCCTGTAACACTAACCAAAACGGCCTTGCTGTTTTGGTACTGCTAACGACTGAAAGCAAGGGGAAACTACAGCAGCTTTACTGTGTGGTTAAATGATGATGGCGTCCTCTTGGGTAATATATTCTGGAGGTAAAATAGTCCCCCATTCGGATCTCCGGGCAGGGACTACTCCAGAGGACATGGTTATCAGGAGAAAGAAAACTGGCATTCTACGGATCAGAGTGTGGAATGTCAGATCCCTTAATCGGGCAGGTAGGTTAGAAAATTTAAAAAGGGAAATGGATAGGTTAAAGTTAGATATAGTGGGAATTAGTGAAGTTTGATGGCAGGAGGAACAATACTTCTGGTCAGGTGAATACAGGGTTATAAATACAAAATCAAATAGGGGTAATGCAGGAGTAGGTTTAATAATGAATAAAAAAATAGGAGTGCGGGTAAGCTATTACAAACGGCATAGTGAATGCAGTATTGTGGCCAAGATAGACACAAAGCCGATGCCAACTACAGTAGTACAAGTTTATATGCCAACTAGCTCTGCAGATGATGAAGAAATTGATGAAATGTATGATGAGATAAAGGAAATTATTCAGGTAGTGAAGGGAGGTGATAATTTAATAGTCATGAGTGACTGGAATTCGACAGTAGGAAAAGGAAGAGAAGGAAACATAGTAGGTGAATATGGATTGGGGATAGGAAATGAAAGAGGAAGCCACCTGGTAGAATTTTGCACAGAGCATAACTTAATCATAGCTACCACTTGGTTCAAGAATCATGAAAGAAGGTTGTATACATGCAAGAACCCTGGACAGGTTTCAGATAGATTACATAATGGTAAGACAGAGATTTAGGAACCAGGTTTTAAATTCTAAGAGATTTCCAGGGGCAGATGTGGACTCTGACCACAATCTATTGATTATGAACTGTAGATTAAAAGTGAAGAAACTGCAAAATGGTGGGAGTTTAAGGAGATGGGACCTGGATAAACTAACTAAACTAGAGGTTGTACAGAGTTTCAGGGAGAGCATAAGGGAACAATTGACAGGAATGGGGGAAAGAAATACAGTAGAAGAAGAATGGGTAGCTCTAAGGGATAAAGTAGTGAAGGCAGCAGAGGATCAAGTAGGTAAAAAGACAAAGGCTAGTGGAAATCCTTGGGTAACAGAAGAGATACTGAATTTAACTGATGAAAGGAGAAAATACAAAAATGCAGCAAGTGAAGTGGGCAAAAATGAGATCGACAGGGAGTGCACAATGGCTAAGCAGGGATGGCTAGAGAACAAATGTAAGGATGTAGAGGCTTATCTCATGAGGGGTAAGATAGATACTGCCTACAGGAAATTTAGAGAGACCTTTGGAGAAAAAGAGAACCACTTAAATGAATATCTAGAGCTCAGATGGAAACTCAGTTCTAAGCAAAGAAGGGAGAGCAGAAAGGTTGTAGGAGTATATAGAGGGTCCATACAGGGGCAATGTTCTTAAGGATAATATTATGGAAATGGCAGAGGAGGTAGATGAAGATGAAATGGGAGATATGATACTGTGTGAAGAGTTTGGCAGAGCACTGAAAGACCTAAGTCTGAACAAGGCCCCGGGAGTAGGAGAGCCAGTCCTGACAAAACTCTACCATCTGGTAAGCAAGATGTACAAGACATGCAAAATACCGTCAGACTTCAAGAAGAATATGATAATTCCAATCCCAAAGAAAGCATGTGTTGACAGTTGTGAAAATTACCGAACTATCAGTTTAATAAGTTACAGCTGGAAAATACTAACGCAAATTCTTTACAGACGAATGGAAAAACTGGTAGAAGCTGACCTCGAGGAAGATCAGTTTGGATTCCATAGAAATGTTGGAACACGTGAGGCAATAGTGACCCTACGACTTATCGTAGAAGAAAGATTAAAGAAAGGCAAATCTACGTTTCTAGCATTTGTAGACTTGGAGAAAGCTTTTGACAATGTTGACTGGAATACTCTCTTTCAAATTTTCAATGTGGCAGGGGTAAAATACAGGGAGCGAAAGGCTATTTACAATTTTTACAGAAACCAGATGGCAGTTATTAGAGTCAAGGGGAAAAACTAAACTTAGGGCAGAAGAAATAAGAACGTGAGAGATTTGCCAGTGATGTAATCCCATCAGAGACAGCAAAGGACCTGGAAGAGCAGTGGAATGGAATGGACAGTGTCGTGAAAGGAGGGTATAAGATGAACATCAACAAAAGCAAAACGAGGATAATGCAATGTAGTCGAATTAAGTCGGGTGATGCTGAGGGAATTAGATTAGGAAATGAGACACTTAAAAGTAGTAAAGGAGTTTTGCTATTTGGGGAGAAAAATTACTTCTTATGATGGTCGAAGTAGAGAGGATATAAAATGTAGACTGGCAATGGCAAGGAAAGCGTTTCTGAAGAAGAGAAATTCGTTAACATCCAGTATTGATTTAAGTGCCAGGAAGTCGTTTCTGAAAGTATTTGTATGGAGTATAGCCATATATGGAAGTGAAACATGGACGATGAATAGTTTGGACAAGAAGAGAATAGAAGCTTTCAAAATATGGTGCTACAGAAGAATGCTGAAGATTAGATGGGTAGATCACATAACTAATGAGGAGGTATTGAATAGAATTGGGGAGAAGAGGAGTTTGTGGCCCAAATTGACTAGAAGAAGGGATCGGTTGGTAGGACATGTTCTGAGGCATCAAGGGATCACCAATTTAGTACTGGAGGGCAGCGTGGAGGGTGAAAATTGTAGAGGGAGACCAAGAGATGAATACACTAAGCATATTCAGAAGGATGTAGGCTGCAGTAGGTACTTGGAGATGAAGAGGCTTGGACAGGATAGAGTAGCATGGAGAGCTGAATCAAACCAGTTTCAGGACTAAAGACCACAACAATAACAACAACAACAACAACAACACATACAAGAATTAGATCTTATGTAACTTGAAGATGAAGTTGGGGGGGGGGGGGGGGGTGGAAGGGAATGGAAGGGAAGACATCAGCTGCATTAGGACTTCTTGTGGAATCTGTGGCGGAGAGTGAAAATGTATGGCGGACTGGGACTCTAACCCGGGATCTCCTGCTTAACTAGGAAGTTGAGTTAACCACTGCGCCATATGGACACAGTGTTTATTGCTAATGTGTTGATATCTTGGTATGGAAACCAGCCAACTCACATTCACATCCAACACCACCAATCTGCAGTCCCTGCTAATTTTTAGATCCCTAAAGGAAGTCAGAAGTAAATGTGCATCTGCACTGAAGGTCATGGATTCATTGCCGATTGAGGTAAACAATTATATGAACGTCTGGTGGCTGTTCTTTCTAGCGTCCGAAAGAAAAGATACCATACACTCATATAAATATCAGATCAACAATATTATGACAAGGAAAGTTGCCACTCACCATATAGCGTTGATGCTGAGTTGCAGATAGGCACAACAAGGAGACTGTCACAATTATAGCTTTTAGCCATTAAGGCAATAGACCAATAGATGTAGACAGGCACACACACACACACACACACACACACACACACTCACACACACACACACACACACACACACACACACACACACTAGACTGCAATCTCAGGCAACTGAAATCACACTGCTGGTAGCAGCACCAGGGCGTAATGGGAGTGGTGACTGGGTGGTGGTAAGGAGGAGGTGGGGGGGGGGGGGGGAGGAGAGGAAGGGATAGTATCGTGGGGGTGGCAGGCAGTGAAGTGCTGCAGGTTAGATGAAGGGCAGGGGGAAGGTGGGAAGGGGGGGGGGGGAGTGGTGGAAAAGGAGAAAAGTAAAAAGACTGAGTGTGATGGTGGAACAACGGCTGTGTAATGCTGGAATGGGAACAGGGAAGGGGCTGGATGGGTGAGGACAGTGACTAACAAAGATTGAGGCCAGGAAGGTTGTGAGAACCTTCATTAGTCACTGTCATCACGCATCCAGCCCCTTCCCCATTCCACTCTGGATTTTCCATTGTTTCATTATAAACTGAACAATATGAAATATTTGACTTTGAAACAATCCATGTCCACAGGAATGCTGTGTGTATTTGTTACCGAACTGAACACTACCTTATGATTTGATACAGTGAAACATAATAATCCCTTCTCTCAAGGTGCAATTGACAATAAACTGTGCCACATAGTTCTGTCTAATGTAATTCTCACACTGCTTGCTCTGTAGTGAGACAAGGCTGCCATCTTCAGCGATGATTGCCAAGTAGGCTGAGCAGCTCTCCACTCTGATGGAAGCAAGTATGTGCAGCAGTGGTGTATGGAATTCTACTGGTGTGCCTATGTCCGATTGTTCAATTGTCACTGTGTCTGGCAGTGACTATACTTACTTGTGCTTCCATCATGAGGTACCAATTTTGCCTTGGGTCCATGTTCCTTGGATGACACCATATAGTCCTGCATTATCTTGTTGAAAGATGAGGTCACAGAGACCTTGAGTCTAGGAATCATGCACGAGACATAAAGTGTCCTAAATGTAATGGCTGTTGTCAAAATTACTGGCTATGTAACCTGCAGGTGCTCATGTAGGCAAGCCAATGGCATTCCACACCATCACACCAGGTGCTGGGTGCACACATGTCAATGATGAAGGTAATATGCAAATTTCCATTCCCCCTGAAGCCTCCACATATGGATATATCCATCATAATGCTATACTGTACTTTACAAACTATAGACATTACAGACTATAAAATGTGCCTTAATTTTTAAGCAATTTTTAAAACAATTACATTTTTATTATTAGATTGCAAAGCCAGACTAAAAAAATAATCCTAATATATGAACCAAAGTTACATTTAAAATCCCTGAAAATCATCTGCCTTTCTTCTTCTTCCTCTTCCTCTTTCTCTTCCTCTTCATCATTGTTGTCATCCTGTTCATATATGAGATGGTCTCAACTGCCATCGAAGTGTTACTTATGCCACACTTCTTGAAAGATTTAACAATAATGTCTTCTCTCATTCCAGACCATGGCTGGTTTATCCACTGACACACTTGTTTGATTGTAGGTCACTTTAAAGCCCCCTTCACCAGGAATTCATGTTGGCTTTCATCCATTATCCATTTGTTCCATTCCTCTCATACCTATATACACTTCGGTTTATTTATCTAGAAATCAAAAGGTCGCAATTTTTTAGTCAGTCCTCCCAGAAGCTCTGTATTTCTCATGTCTCAATTTATCTTTCACAGCATTTTTCAAATGACTTCTAAACTGATCTAGCACAAGATGAGAACTCGTCTTCTAAAAAGTACCTTTCCTTCTCTCCCACATTCTCTTGATCCATAACTTCATACCACCCTTATCCATCCAACTCTAGTCATGTATGGCATTTCAGAAGGTTTTGGCATTATTTTACTTGAAAATGGTCATAGGGTTAAGTTTAGTACTGTCAGCACAACATGAAAGGTTAACAGTGTAGTGCATTTTTTTGTGTCCACTTGTTTTTATAGTTATAATATTATGAGAAGGAAAGTTGCTACTCACCATACAGCAGAGATGCTGAGTTGCAGATAGGCACAAGAAGAAGATTTCCACACTTAAAGCTTTCGACCACTGGCTTTTGTCAACAATAGACACACTTATGCACAAACACACACACACACACACACACACACACACACACACACACACACACACACAAATGCAACTCACCTGGTGGGGATTGTGGACAGTGCAGCACTGCATGCAGGGGAGAGGTGGGGAGGGCAGGGGGCCAGTAATGGAAAAGGAGAGAAATAAACAAAAAATAAATAAAATAAAATAAAAACTGGGTGGTGGTAATGTATGCCAGGGTGGTTAGTGAAGAATGGAGCACAGGAGATAATCAATGCTGCGATGCTGAAGTATTAAAGAGTGCATACTCAACCAGTGTGAGTGTGAACTTGTTAGTGTTTTCACAGTGTTTCCTCGTGCTCCCGCCCCTCAGGTCTATTAAAGTAGTAAGTTCAATCAAACTTGTCATTGTTGATGTGATCTCTCTCTACACTAACATCCCTAATGCCCGTGGCCTTACTGTTATTGAACACTACCTTTCCCAATGCCCAATAGATTCCAAACCAACAACCTCCTTCCTAGTTGCCATGACTAACTATATCCTCACCCACAATTACTTCTCCTTTGAAGGCATTACCTGTAAACAAAAACAGGGTACGGCTATGGGCACCTGCATGGCACCATCCTATACCAACCTATTCATGGGCCATCTAGAGGAATACTTCTGAAACACCCAGAATCCTAAACCCCTCACCTGGTTTACATTCATTGATGACATCTTTGCTATCTGGATTGAAGGTGAGGACACCCTATCCACATTCTCTGGAACCAACAACAACTTCTCTTCCATTTGCTCAACCTGATCCTACTCTACTCAACCCAACAAGCCATCTTCCTACATGTTGACTCCACCTCGAAGATGGCTACATCAGTACCTCTGTCCATATCAAACCTACTAACCACCAACAACAGCTCCACTTCAACAGCTGCCACCCAATCCATGCCAAGAAGTCCCTCTCATACAGCCTATCCACCCATGGTCATTGCATCTGCAGTGATGAGTAGTCTCTCTCGAAATATACCGAGGGTCTCACTGAAGCCTTCACTGACCATAATTATCCTCCCAAACTTGTACAAAAACAAATCTCCTGTGCTTTATATTTCCAGTCTCTCTCCCACCACCTCTCAAAGCCCCACCATCCGGAGACAGAGGAGCATTCCCCTTGTAACTCAGTGCCACCCAGGACTGGAGCAACTGAATTACATTGTCCACCACAGTTTCAATTACCTCTTGACGTGCCCTGAAATGAGAAATGTCTGGTCCCATATCCTTCTCATCCCTCCCACAGTGGTATTCCGCCATCCACCAAACCTACACAATATACTTGTCCATCCTTACACAACCCCTGCTCCCAATACCTTACCTCATATATCATACCCCTGTAACAGACATAGATGCAAAACCTGTCCCATACACCCTCCCACCTACTCCAGTCCAATCACTAACATCAATGGCAGAGCTACCTGTGAAACCAGTCATATGGTCTACAAGCTAAGCTGCAAACACTGTGCTGGATTCTATGTAGGCATGAGAACCAACAAGCTGTCTGTCTGCGTGAATGGCCACCAACAAACTGTGGCCAATAAACAAGTGGACCACCCTGTTGCTGAACTTGTTGCGAAACATGATATCCTTCATTTCAATGACTGCTTCACAGCCTGTTCCATATGGATCCTTCCCACCAACAACAGCTTTTCTGAACTGTGCAGATGGGAATTTTCCCTGCAGTACATCCTACGTTCCCGTAACACTCCTGGCCTAACACTTCGTTAGTCGCTGTCCTCACCCATCCTGTCCCTTCCCTGCTCCCATTCCAGCTCTACACAGTTGTCATTCCACAACTTTTTATTTATTTCGTTTTGCTTTTTATTTATTTCCATTTCCCTCCTTTTCCGCTACTTGCCCCCCCCCCCCCCCCCCCCCCCCTCCGCCCACCTCTCCCCTGCCTGCTGCCCAACCTGTAGCACTTCACTGTCCGCCATCCCCACCATACTATCACTCCCCCTCCCCGCCTCAGCCTCCTCCTTTCCCCCACCCAGTCACCACATCCATCATGCACCGGTCCTGCTGCTCAAAGTGTGGTTTCAGTTTGCATGAGTGTATATGTGTATATATTGTCGACAAAGGCCATTGGCTGAAAGCTTTAAGTGTGAAAATGTTTTTTTCATTCTTATCTGCAACTCAAGCATCTCCCCTATATGGTGAGTGCAACTTTCCTTCTCATAATATTGTTACATTCCATCCTGGATTTTCCACTGTTTGTTTTTATAGTTACAGTTTTCGCACTTTCCCCAGCAACAGTTCATGACTTGGCATATCAACTGAAGAGGACTTTCATCCATATTTGCTATTTGGCTTAGTTCCACACTGATGTTGAGTAATAAAACAATGGGAGGACTTACTCTTAATACTCTTGAAGCATTTTCTGAGATATTTTGGTTTTGGTTCACGTCCTAAGTCCATGACATTTCATAAACTTGTGGCACCAACCAACTCCATCCTCGAAGTCTGTTAAGTTCCACTGCAGTGCTAGCATACAAGCATGTATACAAATCATTTTTGTATTAATTCCTATGGCATTTTGATGGTGTCCTTGAATCCAATTCATATAATCATCATCTAGTTTTGGCCAGTCGGCTCTCAGTCCTTTGTTTGCATATTTAGTCTTCCACTTTTTTTTTCAGTTCTTCCTTACTAGTCCACCTATCACGTATGGTTTTTTCTGTTGGTGGAGGGCCAAAATGCTGCTCAGCTACTCTGCTTCCATACCTTCTATTTCTTTCCATCATGAAACTAGCTGCTAACAAAAGTATTGTACTATTACTGATAAGAGAAATCACTTTCAATTCAAGTTCACTGGCACCTTACACTGCAATGATGCATCACAAGCTAGACAGTGTTCCGGGTTTGTGAAGGTGGGGCAGGAGGGTTTCAGAAAACATCGCTCTTGTGCAACGCAGCTAGCTCTTTTATTCGCATGAAGTAATGGCCGCTATCGACAGGGGATCTCAAGTTCATTCCGTATTTCTAGATTTCTGGAAAGCTTTTGACACCGTTCCTCACAAGCGACTTCTAATCAAGCTGCGGGCCTATGGGGTATCGTCTCAGTTGTGCGACTGGATTCGTGATTTCCTGTCGGGAAGGTTGCAGTTCGTAGTAATAGACAGCAAATCATCGAGTAAAACTGAAGTGATATCAGGTGTTCCCCAGGGAAGAGTAGTGGGACCTCTGCTCCTCCTGATCTATATAAATGGCCTGGGTGACAATCTGAGCAGTTCTCTTAGGTTTTTCGCAGGTGATGCTGTAATTTACCGTCTAGTAAGGTCATCCGAAGACCAGTATCAGTTGCAAAGCGATTTAGAAAAGATTGCTGTATGTTGTGACAGGTGGCAGTTGACGCTAAATAACGAAAAGTGTGAGGTGATCCACATGAGTTCCAAAAGAAATCAGTTGGAATTTGATTACTCGATAAATAGTACAATTCTCAAGGCTGTCAATTCAACTAAGTACCTGGGTGTTACAATTACGAACAACTTCAGTTGGAAAGACCACATAGATAATATTGTGGGGAAGGCAAGCCAAAGGTTGCGTTTCATTGGCAGGAAACTTAGAAGATGCAACAAGTCCACTAAAGAGACAGCTTACACTACACTCGTTCATCCTCTGTTAGAATATTGCTGCGCGGTGTGGGATCCTTACCAGGTGGGATTGACGGAGGACATCGAAAGGGTGCAAAAAATGGCAGCTCGTTTTGTATTATCACGTAATAGGGGAGAGAGTGTGGCAGATATGATACGCGAATTGGGATGGAAGTCATTACAGCAAAAACGTTTTTTGTCGTGGCGAGATCTTTTTACGTAATTTCAGTCACCAACTTTCTCTCCCGAATGCGAAAATATTTTGTTGAGCCCAACCTACATAGGTAGGAATGATCATCAAAATAAAATACGAGAAATCAGAGCTCGAACAGAAAGGTTTAGGTGTTCGTTTTTCCCGCGCGCTGTTAGGGAGTGGAATGGTAAACAGATAGTATGATTGTGGTTCGATGAACCCTCTGCCAAGCACTTAAATGTGAATTGCAGAGTAGTCATGTAGATGTAGAGGGAGATAGTGTTAGCAAGCTTGTGAATCCCCACAGCTCATGTTTCTCACAGTGGTCCACTGCTGCTGCCAGTTGAATCCAATGTTGCCAGAGACAGACAGGTTTCTGCAGCATCGAGTATATGGCCCTTTTTAAGACTAGCAGGGATTTTAAATCGAACACTTGACATTTTTATATTAATTTCAAGTATTAGATGAACCTGAATTTTTGAGGCAATTTTCCAAAGAAAAAAATGCGCCTTATAGTCCATAAAATTCTGTATGTAGTACTAGTACTCATCTGAAAATACGACATTGTGCCACTCCTGCGCCCAGTGTTGTTGAGCTGGGTGCACCATGTCAGAGTCTCTCTCTCTCTGCTGCCATATCAAGGAAGTTGCAACAACTGTCACATGCTGACAGCTCGTGATGCTCCACGTGTCATTCCACTATCAGTGTAAACAAATCCATTTTCTGACTCAAGATACGTGACATTATTGTACAATACTGCACAACTGAATGAAAATTACAAATACAAATCAGTATGAAAGTATTACTGATTTGTAATGTCCAAACAAATTTCAAGTTTGAATAATTCATGTTTGTGTATTTCAATGGACAACATTTCGACTGGGCACCTACCAGTCATCTTCAGGTGAGAAATCGATGACTGGTGATGACTTGCTACAGTTCGCCATATACAGTGCACTGTGAGTATTCTGCCATGCATCAAAATTTGAGTTAACAGAGGGACCACACTTTCCAGCAGCACTGCCCTTGCTGGTGGTACCGCGGATCTCAGCTGCCCTCTACATTACCACTCACCGCGGCCAATGGTACACAATGTTGCCTTCGATTAGAACCGATCGTGGAGGTGATGGGGTTCCACACACTGTCAACTGGTAGCCACTGTTAGAGTTCATCAGATTTTCTGCCAGGCACATCTTCATGGATTCTTTAATAACAGGGACCCAAAAAGATGTTGCTGTGGTCAGAATCATAGTTCTGTCATACTCCACTGAATGTCTGGTGGAAATAAAGTGTTTGGCAATAGGGGACTGGCTTGATTGCAAAATGCAAGTACAAAGTTGAGGTTCAGTGCAGCGTCTTTTCACAGTGTTTGTGATATGTCCTATGTAACCCATACCATACTGGCAAGGTATTTTGTAAATACCGGCCTACTGTAATAACAAGTCATCTTTCCCAAAAGGCCTTCAGTGTTAAATGATGGACAAAAAGTTACTTTCACCTGAAATTTACAGAGGATTCTTGCTATTTTAAATGCTATGTTGCTTTTAACTGAGTGCCCTGTTAATCTGATGGGTGGACATCCATTTTTTAGGAACCCTCTCTTTAGGTGGTCAAGAACTTTTGGAAAAAATGTAGATTTGAGACAGTGTGAGCTATGTGTATGAGTGTTTTAGGCATGCTCATAGTTTGCGACAAGTGTCAAGTTGTCATCACTTGTCGAAAACTATCAGCATGCTACTATCTACATGATGGGAACTATAAAATGCATGCAACGAAACACACGTCTAAGAGCACACAAATTTCGATAAAGAAACACGTAAACCCCCAGGGATACGCGATTTCTCCATTCCTATTTTTCGAAAACTCCCACTTTCTATGCTCCAAACGAAGCGTCTTTTATCCTCTGTCAACACATGCCAAACACAGCACTCTGCCACAATTAGTACTCTGACTGCTTTCGTTTAAGCACACAAAAATTGGCAGGTATTTCGTATGAGAGTATTAATCCCCCCATGAACCATGGACCTTGCCATTGGTGGGGTGGCTTGCGTGCCTCAGCAATACAGATGGCCATACCATAGGTGCAACCACAACGGAGGGGTATCTGTTGAGAGGCCAGACAAACGTGTGGTTCCTGAAGAGGGGCAGCAGCCTTTTCACTAGTTGGAGGGGCAACAGTCTGGGAGATTGACTCATCTGGACTTGTAACACTGCCCCAAAACGGCCTTGCTGTGCTGGTACTGCAAACGGCTAAAAGCAAGGGGAAACTACAGCCGTAATTTTTCTTGAGGGCATGCAGCTTTACTGTGTGGTTAAATGATGATGGTGTCCTCTTGGGTAATATATTCCAGAGGTAAAATAGTCCCTCATTCGGATCTCAGGGCGGGGATTACTCAAGAGGACATGGGTATCAGGAGAAAGAAAACTGGCGTTCTACGGATCAGAGTGTGGAATGTCAGATCCCTGAATCGGGCAGGTAGGTTAGAAAATTTAAAAAGGGAAATGGATAGGTTAAAGTTAGATATAGTGAGAATTAGTGAAGTTCGGTGGCAGGAGGAACAAGACTTCTGGTCAGGTGAATACAGGATTATAAATACAAAGTCAAATAGGGGTAATGCAGGAGTAGGTTTAATAATGAATACAAAAGTAGGAGTGCGGGTAGGCTACTACAAACAGCATAGTGAACGCATTATTGTGGCCAAGATAGACACGAAGCCCATGCCAACTACAGTAGTACAAGTTTATATGCCAACTAGCTCTGCAGATGATGAAGAAATTGATGAAATGTATGATGAGATAAAAGTAATTATTCAGATAGTGAAGGGAGATGATAATTTAACAGTCATGGGTGACTGGAATTCGACAGTAGGAAAAGGAAGAGAAGGAAACGTAGTAGGTGAATATGGATTGGGGCTAAGAAAAGAAAGAGGAAGCTGCCTGGTAGAATTTTGCACAGAGCATAACTTAATCATAGCTAACACTTGGTTCATGAATCATGAAAGAACGTTGTATACATGCAAGAACCCTGGAGATACTAGAAGATATCAGATAGATTATATAATGGTAAGATAGAGATTTAGGAACCAGGTTTTAAATTGTAAGACATTTCCAGGGGCAGATGTGGACTCTGACCACAATCTATTGATTATGAACTGTAGATTAAAAGTGAAGAAACTGCAAAATGGTGGGAGTTTAAGGAGATGGGACCTGGATAAACTAACTACACTAGGGGTTGTACAGAGTTTCAGGGAGAGCAGAAGGGAACAATTGACAGGAATGGGGGAAAGAAATACAGTAGAAGAAGAATGGGTAGCTCTAAGGGATAAAGTAGTGAGGGCAGCAGAGGATCAAGTAGGTAAAAAGACAAGGGCTAGTAGAAATCCTTGAGTAACAGAAAAAATATTTTATTTAATTGATGAAAGGAGAAAATACAAAAATGCAGTATATGAAGCACACAAAAAGGAATACAGACATCTCAAAAATGAGATCAACAGGAAGTGCAAAATGGCTAAGCAGTGATAGCTAGAGGACAAATATAAGGATGTAGTGGCTTATCTCACTAGGGGTAAGATAGACACTGCCTACTGGAAAATTAAAGAGACCTTTGGAGAAAAGAGAGCCACTTGTATGAATATCAAGAGCTCAGATGGAAACCCAGTTCTAAGCAAATAAGGGAAGGCGGAAAGGTGGAAGGAGTATATAGAAGGTTTATACAAGGACGATGTACTGGAAATGGAAGAGGATGCAGATGAAGATGAAATGGGAGATACAATACTGCGGGAAGAGTTTGCAGAGCACTGAAAGACCTGAGTCGAAACAAGGCCCCGGGAGTAGACAACATTCCATTAGAACTACTGACGGCCTTGGGAGAGCCAGTCATGACAAAACTCTACCATCTGGTGGGCAAGATGTATGAGACAGGCGAAATACCCTCAGACTTCAAGAAGAATATAATAATTCCAATCCCAAAAAAAGCAGGTGTTGACAGATGTGAAAATTACCGAACTATCAGTTTAATAAGTCACAGCTGCAAAATACTAACATGAATTCTTTACAGACGAATGGAAAAACTGGTAGAAGCCGACCTTGTGGAAGATCAGTTTGGATTCCGCAGAAATGTTGGAACACGTGAGGCAATACTAACCTTACGACTTATCTTAGAAGAAAGATTAAGAAAAGGCAAACCTACATTTCTAGCATTTGTAGACTTAGAGAAAGCTTTTGACAATGTTGACTGGAACACTCTCTTTCAAATTCTAAAGGTGGCAGGGGTAAAATACATAGAGTGTAAGGCTATTTACAATTTGTACAGAAACCAGATGGCAGTTATAAGAGTCGAGGGACGTGAAAGGGAAGCAGTGGTTGGGAAGGGAGTGAGACAGCGTTGTAGCCTCTCCCCGATGTTATTCAATCTGTATATTGAGCAAGCAGTACAGGAAACAAAAGAAAAATTTGGAGTAGGTATTAAAATTCACGGAGAAGAAATAAAAACTTTGAGGTTCGCCGACGACATTGTAATTCTGTCAGAGACAGCAAAGGACTTGGAAGAGCAGCTGAATGGAATGGTCGGTGTCTTGAAAGGAGGATATAACATAAACATCAACAAAAGCAAAACGAGGATAATGGAATGTAGTCGAATTAAGTCGGTTGATGCTAAGGGAATGAGATTAGAAAATAAGACACTTAAAAGTAGTAAAGGAGTTTTGCTATTTGGGGAGCAAAATAACTGATGATGGTCGCAGTAGAGAGGATATAAAATGTAGACTGGCAATGGCAAGGAAAGCGTTTCTGAAAAAGTGAAATTTGTTAACTTCGAGTGTAGATTTAAGTGTCAGGAAGTTGTTTCTCAAAGTATTTGTATGGAGTGTAGCCATGTATCGAAGTGAAACATGGATGATAAATAGTTTGGACAAGAAGAGAATAGAAGCTTTCGAAATGTGGTGCTACAGAAGAATGCTGAAGATTAGATGGGTAGATCACATAACTAATGAAGAAGTATTGAACAGAATTGGAGAGAAGACGAGTTTGTGGCACAACTTGACAAGAAGAAGGGACCGGTTGGTAGAACATGTTCTGAGGCATCAGGGGATCACAAATTTAGCATTGGAGGGCAGCGTGGAGGGTAAAAATCGTAGAGGGAGACCAAGAGATGAATACACTAAGCAGATTCAGAAGGATGTAGGTTGCAGTAAGTACTAGGAGATGAAGAAGCTTGCAGAGGATAGAGTAGCATGGAGAGCTGCATCAATCTAGTCTCTGGACTGAAGACCACAACAACAACATGAAAGTATTTACGATAAACCGAATGCCCCACAGAGCCGTCATTCTTTCACCTACCTAAGATATCCAAGAAAGGCAGACAACCATCTATCTCTATTTTCACAGTGATCAAATGTTGTTACGGGCGGGGTTCAGGTGATGAAGAAACTCCATCAATTTATCTTCCCCATGAGGATACACTATGAAAGTATCATCCACGTATGTCCAGAATACAGTTGGTTTAAGGGTAGCTGATTCAAACACTCTGTCCTCGAAATCCTCCTTAAAAAGGTTGGCCACCAAGGGTAACTGAGGACTGCCAATGGCAATGCCATCAATTTGTTAAAAAAGTTCACCATAGGTCTGCTTCAATTTTTCAGAGGTCACACTCATCAATTCCCCAAGTTTAAAACAAAACCTGATGGCTTAACGTTGCCCTTAACTTCACTGTTCAGTCTTCATAACAAACAACAAAACTACAACTTCACTGATGGTTCTCTCAAAAATTATATGATGGCTGTAGGGAGCTGAAACTTGAACTGAGCATTGGGAGGGATGAACACACAGGTCTACAAAAGTAAACCAACAGAGCATTGGCAGATCACTCGCAGTGTTTTCAGTCTCGTTACTTTTCTCACGTACCTTGTAGGTGTTTGCTAATGGAACAACTCATTTTGACAACTGTGCACTGAGCAGCTGTGTCGAATCAAACGAGCAAACATTCATGAATGGCTCCTGCAATGTTATTAGCAATTAATTTTTGTGTCATTAAAAGTAATATCGTACAACACAATGACGTTCTATGTATGTGCAACATAAGTTTTTGTCTTTATAAGAGAGAATATTGAGAAACACCTCAATGTATAACACAAACGGTACTCAGTGTTCATTTGTCAACATGGTACACATAAATAATACACATGTCTGACATTGTAACACAGCTGAATACCAAATTCAGTTTTTTGTGTGTTTGTATGTTTATAGTGAGTTTTATGTGAAGATTGGCTGTAGTATCAAATACATTTCTGTTAACATCGGACATGAACATGCCATCGGCTGTAGTGTGATATACTTTTCTGAAAAAGAGGAATTTGTTAACATCTGACATAAATCTAAGTGATGTCTGTGTACCCTTGTGCAGAAGTGAAACATGGACCACAGGCAGTTCACACAACAAGAGAAAAGAAGTTTTTGAAATGTGGTACTATAGGAGAGTCTTGAAGATCAGATTGATAGATGTATTGATTAATGAAGAGTTACTGAATCAAACTGGGAAAAAAAGGAACTTATGGATCACATACAGAGGCATGCAAGAATTTTCAGTTTGGTACTGGAGGGAGGTGTGGGAGTAAAACTTGTAGAGGAAGACCAACGGATGAACACTGTAAACACGTTAAAATAGATGTAGGCTACTGAAGTTATTCAGGGAGGAAGAGGCTTCCAAGGATAGAGTACCAAACAGAGCTGCAGCGACCTACAACAACAACATATATATACAGTATCAATGATGTTGCTGTATCTCTCATGTTATGATCACCAGAACTCCAAGTAGAATGTAGTGGCTCACATACATAAACAAATAGCACATAATTCAGTACAAAAACAGCAAAACAGCAGAAAAGCCATCAAACTGGTAAAATCCGTTTAACAACAGTTTGTAAAGTTTAGCTGAAGATAGAAATAGCTGTCACTTGGGGAAAAAATGATCATTTGAATGAATTAGCATAAATAACGGCCAATGGTCTAGCACACTCATATACTGTTTAATTAGTTTCCAGATTGAAACTTGGATGTAATTTTTTTCCTCGGTGGATGGTTAAAAGTGTGACAGCAGCAGTTTGAAAATGTGAGTGCTAGAAGAAATCTGAAGGTAGCTCATATTTGAGTGAGTGAAAATCATTGTGTGAAGGATCCGACAACTTTAAAGCAAATTTCCACCATTTTGCCTTCAGATGGGCCAATCGGACACAACTGACCACCATGTCATCCTCAGCCAATGGCATTCAAATATGGTAAGGTAGAGCCTATAGTCACCACATTACATCCCAATCGTCAGCTTTGCAGACGTTCGAGTTGCAAGTAGTTCCTCAACTGGCATAATGAGGCTGAGTGAACCCTGGTTGCCTAACAGCAGAGCTAGTAATCTAAAATTTGAAGATAATCATTGTATTCTTTCAATTTTGGAAATGAGAAATGTCACTTGGTTCATGCTCTAGAATCATGATAGATGCAGCTAAATGAAACATCTATAGGACCACACCACATTGTGTGTACTGTATGTGTAATTTGAATGGATGTTGTTTTCCAGAAAACAAAGTACCTGTAACAATATTCATCACTGTTTGTTGTGAATAGCCTGATGCGATTTGCGCAGTCTCTCGCAGTAGCCTTCAGCACTGACAGTGTCACAATCTTGAAGCAAAGTTTCGATGATTAGTGAGCCAATTTCTATCCTATAAAACTGTTATCACTTTTTTTTGTTGCTAACTTTTTTATGATGTTCAACATGTGTGGTGCCACTCTATTGAGTGCTAATTATTTTCAGATCCACATTAAAGTACCAAGTTTAATCACCCCTCCATAATATCCAAAAAAATCATCTGTTTGTGCTTCATAGCGCACGAGAAATACCAGTGTGGCTTTTAAGCACTTAAACGGATTTGGAATTGACGTGAATATATTCTACACAGTTTTTGGACACAATTTGCCATGATTAAGATCTACTGAATAGATGTGCATTATTTAGTCAACAGCAGAAATGCATGAATGTGAGCAGAGAGAAAACAATAACTCACTTCCATTTTTATTCGATACACATATATATATATACATATATATATATATATATATATATATATATAAAACAGAAAGAAACTTCCACATGGGAAAAATATATTAAAAATAAAGATTCCAAGACTTACCAAGCGGGAAAGCGCCGGCAGACAGGCACATGAACAAAACACACAAACATACACACAGAATTACGAGCTTTCGCAACTGGCAGTTGCTTCGTCAGGAAGGAAGGAAGGAAGGAAGGAAGGAAGGAGAGGGAAAAATGAAAGGGTGTGGGTTTCCCCCCAGTTCCCTCTCCTTCCTTCCTTCCTTCCTGACGAAGCAACTGCCAGTTGCGAAAGCTCGTAATTCTGTGTGTGTCTATATATATATATATATATATATATATATATATATATATATATATATATATATATATATATATATATAATTTTAGAGGAGGTAATGTCATAACTGTTTTAGTGTCACAAATTTACAGTGGAAGGGGAAAATACTATTATCTCAGAGAATTTGTGTTAGACAACCTTGAGTTACTTACTGTACATAAGCTTTTCTCATATCCTACTATATTCTCAGATAAGCATTACAGATTGCAAGTTATTTAACCACAGTTACTCATATGTATTCAGAAGCAAGAATGTAGCTATTTATTTCTGGTCAAAAATTCATTCATGTTAAATTACTGGCGACACACACCTTAACTTGCATTTAGGAACCTATTGCTATTTGTGCAATACTAATTTCGAGGATGTACGGTCACACCTACTGACTGTCATACTTGAAGTAGGTGATAACTGAAGACTACTTTCAGAGTGGCTTTCTATAGAGGTGTGAGTGCATGTTCTGAGGCAGAACTGCTAATTGAGTAGGATACTTTCAACATTTATTTTGTTTTGATATATTTGACTACTTTGCATAGGTAGAGGGCTTTTTCCGCTCTTGCACGTACATTGACAGGGAACTGACAGTTCTTCAAGGCTTAAAACTTACACAAAGAGACAGGCTAAGCAGTGTTAACCCAATGGGGACATAGCCTTGGTGGGCAGATTTTTTTCCCCCCAGTTCTGTCAATTAAACCCTACCAATGATGTGTATGATACAATATACAAAAAAAGTTAAAAGTTTAGCATAACATATCAAACAGGGAACAGACTACTAAAAATTAATACACAGAATGAAACACAAATCAAAGTTTATAAAACTGTTGGTCTCCTTACACTAAAACACACAAAAATGAGTCGCGGTTTTTCAATTATGGAAAAAAGAAAGAAAAAGAACCACAAGCAGGCACGTTCAAAATGCAGAAACAAAATTTGTCAGAGTTACCAAAGAACATAAAGAACAGATGAAATAAAAAATTAGAAATTAAATTCAGACATGGAGTGTCCAAAAAGGTAGAAGAAAACAGTAGAAAATGGACAGAAAACTTGAAGAGAAATGATAAAGAGTGACAGTTAAAAAGCTGATACAGCTCCCTTAATGTTCAAAACCGTTTTGGAATAGGTCTTGCAAATACTGCAGAGGGCATCAAACTGAAAGTTATTTTTGTGAAGAGGATTTTTGAACATGCTTTCTATACATTAAACACATATTTGGTAGACACACACACTATTGAATAACTGAATTGTGATTATTTTCATATCTGTGACACTTACTTTCTCCCCCAATCCCCCTCAAATATCTCTCCCCCTTTTTTGTGGATAAAAACAGTGGTATAGGAAGGAATTCTGAGGTAACTGAGGCTCCCAAATAATAAAATTTAGTATTCTAATGTATGGAAAGTTCTGGTTGAGAATTATGAATTATTTAGGAATAAAGGAGACAACTCACCGAAAGGCAGAGGTGCTTCTTTGGTGATAGGTACACAAACAAAAGGTACAGGGAGTGGCTAGCTTTCGGAACACATATACTTCTTCAACTTGTAGGAAACACACACACACAAAATTGTGTAGAAGGTGAGGGGGAGGAGACAATGAGTTACCTTGGGTTTAGGACAAGAATGTTACAGGAGTGAAGGATGTGCCGTAAGGACAGCTCCCATCTGTGCAGCTCAGAAAAGCTGTTGGTACTGGGGAGGATCAAGATGGCATAGGTTGTGAAGCAGCCTTTTAAATCTCGCATGCTGTGCACTGCTGCATGTTGTGCCACTGGGTGGTCTATCTTGTTTTTGACAACAGTTGGTGGTGGCCATTCATTCTAGTTGACAGCTGGCTGGTTGTCATACCTATCTAAAATGTCACACAATGGTTGCAGCAGAGCTGATGTATAACATGGCTGCTGTCACAGGTCTCCCCGTCTATGATGGGGTAGGATGAGCCTGTGAAGGGACTGGAGTAGGTGATGCTCGGTTAGTTGACTGGGCTGTTCTTGCATCTGGGTCTTCCTAATTGGTACAATCCTTGTGGCAGGGGACTAGTGTAGTGGGTGGCATAGGAATGACCTAGGTTGGGAGGGTGGCAGAACACAACTTTGGGGAAGTTAGAAGTATCTTGGGTAGGATTTCTATCATTTCAAGGCATGATGATACATAATCAAAGCCCTGACGAAAGATGTGGTTTAGTGGTTCCAGTTCGCGATGGTACTAGGTGACGAGGGGGTGAGTTTGCTTTGTGGTTGGGTCTTGTGATGGATATGAGGATCAGGTGTGTGTGAGGGTATGGCATGGGAGACATGCTTTCAAATTAGGTCTTAAGGTTATTGCCTGTCTGCAAAGGCCTTGGGGAGGCCTTCACCATCCTGGACGAGGGATTTGTCATCACTACAGATGCGTCTACCATAGGTGGCCAGGCTTTATAGGAGGGATTTTTTGGTGTAGAAGGGAAGGCAACTGTCAGAGTGGAGGTACTGTTTGGTGATTGGTGGGTTTCATGTGGATCGAGGTGTGTGGATGGATCTGAAGGTGTTGAGGTGGTTGAGGAATGAGGATAAGACGTCCTAACCTTGGTTCCAAATTGTAAGGATATAATCAATACACCTGAACCAGGCCAGGTGTTTGGGGTTTTGGGATGCTAGGAATGTTCCTTCTAAGTGGCCCACTAACTAAGGAAGGTGCCATGCGAGTAAACCGAAGGCCAGGAAACCTTATCCTCATTCCTCCATGACCTCAACACCTTCTCTCTCATCCATTGCACCTGGCAATCCTCCACCCATTGTGCCATCTTCCTTAATGTCCATCTCCTCCTCTCAGATGGCTCCATCAACACCTCGGTCCACATCAAACCCACCAATCACCGACAATACCAGCACTTTGACAGCTTACACTGCTTCCACCCGAAAAATCCCTCCCATACAGCCTGGCCACCTGTGGTAGATGCACCTGCAATGATGAGAACTTCCTTGCCCAGTATGCAGAAGGCCCCACAAAGGCCTTTGGAGACAGGCAATATCCTCCAGACCTAATTCACAAACAGATCATCTGTGCCATATCCTCACACACCTGTTTCTCATACCCGACTGGGTTTTGATTATGTATCATCATGACCTGAAATGAGAGAAATCCTACCCAAGATACTCCTAACCACTCTGAAAGTGGTGTTCCGCCACCCACCAAACCTCCACATCATCCTAGTCAGTCCCTATACCATAGTCACTTCCTACACCATTACCATGTCACAGAGACCATAGCACCGTACAACACCCAGATGCAAGACCTGCAAAAATCCACCCAACCAGCATCACCTATTCCAGTCCCTTCACAGGCTTATCGTACCCCAGCAGACTCCAAGACACCTGTGAAAATAGCCATTTTACATACCAGCCCTGCTGCAACCATTGCACGGAATTTTACATCTTATGACAACCAGTCAGCTGTCACCTAGAATGAATGGCCACTGCCAAACTGTTGCCAAAAGCAAGGTGGATCACCCAATGGCACAACATGCAGCAGAGCACAACATGGGAGATTTCAATGGCTACTTCACAACCGTTGCCATCTGGATCCTCCGCACCACCAACAGCATTCTGACCCTCGCATATGGGACCTACCCTTACAGCACATCCTTCGCTACCATAGCCTTCCTGGCCTAAAATTTAGGTAATGCATTGCCCCCACCCCCAACTTCCACCAAATAATGTGAGAGTATGGGTGGAAGGTGGGAGGCACGCGTGCACCATACCCTGCCCCCTCTAGCCCCGGCCAATTTGTCCCCTGTATCAGCTACACGTGTGCTGTTATCTCATGTCCTACTCTATGGCATCACATGTTCAGCTGTCTGCCACCTGGCCTCTCTAACTGCCTCACTGTGGACCAGGAAAATAGCTGGCAGTCAACTGAGCACAACGTAGGGAGACGTGTGTGTGTGTGTGTGTGTGTGTGTGTGTGTGTGTGTGTGTGTGTGTGTGTGTGTGTGTGTGTATGTGTGTGTGTGTGTGTTTTTTTTTTTTTTTTTTTTCCTCTCTCTACAAGCTTGAAAAAGGAAGTGTATTCCAAAAGCTAGCCAATCACTGTACCTTTTGTTTGTGTACCTATCGACGATTCAGCAATTCTGCCTTTCAGCGAGTCATCTCATCTATTCCCAAAAAAAAAAATAGATTCTTTTGTTGTAAAGACATGTGGATATTGAAATTCTTCAGTTCTCTTTATTGGGTCTTAGTTTTATAAATTACATAATGCACAAAAATTCCAAAGTATTTGGAAGCCACAAAGTTATTCATATACTGTTAGTGGCACCAGCCAAGGATTTACAAAACCATTCCTGCTTCCCTTTCTTTCGTTTTTTGCAATTGGGCACTCAACACACACAGTATTGTTTTCCTAGGAATGGTAAACCTGACTATGATGAGAAAAACATACCAAGCAAATGGTGTCTTCGGAGGAAAGAAAAAAATGTATTAGAAACTAGACAGTGTAATTTTTTGTAACTCTTTTATTTTATCACTGTTTTCTGATTTTAAGGCAGACAAGGCAAATACTGAAATAAATTTCTATTCACAATTTTTCAGTCACCAAATGTTGCAAGTTAATAACTTTTTAAATAAGCTGATCAACAATATGGAATGGCACATCACTGATACAATGAATATTTCAGTGAGTATGGTAATCAAATATGCCTTGCATTCTGACAAGGGTTTAAGTACAACAATCTAATAGATAGTTAAAAAACAGTAAATAAAAAAATTGAAGCAAAGGACAAACACTGACAAACATTCAGTAGAAACTGTCATATTCACAAATCTTTAATAGCAGTATTAAAAATGAATAGTAAAATTTTGGCACAAGTGAAACAATTTATAGGAGAAAAATTAGTTACTAAAGTCAGAACTATTTAAGACTCAAGTACAATCAATCATTTCTCAGAGAGAGAAAAAAAAAAGAAAAACAAATATATGCAGGCAAGTTTGCACCTCAACAGTTGCATAATGGCAACATCACAAAACAGTACATACATCAAGAAGTTATCTATTGTAATTAGCATTAACATCTACTCTATTTCCTAGCATTGAGATCAAGTTAACAGCTTTGTACTTTCTAGGTTGAACACTACATTACAATCAAGGCACACTTCTTCTCTTCATTGACACAAAGCACAGCAATACAATACTATACTGTAGTCATAAACAAACACAACACAAAAAAGATATAATCAGTCCTGTTAAAGTACATTTACATCATTTTGTCAAAGTAATGCATCTTTTAAATTTTGCACACAATGAAGAGTCAATACGTAAATATATATTTTTGAGTAAATTACTATGAAAGTATATCAGTGATTGAGATTCGATTTTCTATGATGACATGGAACAACAATTGGACATTGCAAGTCTGAGTTAAATATATTCATTGCCTTTAATGTTGATTACTTTTGTGTAGTTTGGTTAACATTAATTAGAAACTCACTCAAAAAAGCAATATAGCAGAACCCATTAAGGAACTGTTCCGTGAAGAGGACGTTAATAATTTCTTTCATAATAGAATACTACAAACAACTGTGGAACAACTAGAACAACTGAGTTGTTATGAAAGTAAGAAGGGCATTCCTTAAACTTCTGCACTTTGAAATTACTGCAAACATCATTCATAAGTACAGCAAAGTACTGTTTGCAACAAAGAAGCAGTTCTGTTCTTGGAAATACGATCAGAGCACTGAGCTAGCAGTTGTTCCATCATAGATTTCTTAATCTTTTATATCAATCACACAAAAAACTTATATATAGTTCTATGGCAATGTAATTCAGGATCAAATAAATTCACACCTACACAATGAGGCAAGTAGCAGTCAACTTTCCATCACAAAAGACACAATGAACTTTATTTATAGCTGGGAGGGACAAGGGGGTTCCATTTTGGCACAGGAATCTTTCACATTATTTCCAGTTTCAGTGTCATATTTCCCCCCCAACAGATATTCCTACTTTAATTTATATACATTCTGTTGGAAATTAAAATATAAAATTAATGTGGACAATGGAAGATTATTTCGCATATGACAGGACTTCTCAAATTTTATGTTTAAGGGTAGGGTAAATCAAAATAGCTGTAGGGCATAATACAACACAGTTTTCCAAATCAACTATACTTTAACTTCTGATAATAAGAAGGTGTAAGAGGAGTTGGGATAAAAAGAATAAAAGAAATCTAACTGTAACTGTCAATAAGAATGAGTAACCTGGCATGGAAAAATATAGGTTTTACCACTATGGTACCAAAATCAACAGGCCGCTCTCTTCTTTCCTGGCACACTGAGGTTAGATGAGGTTTCCATAACAATTTAAGTTGGATGTTCCATTATGACTTTTTGGTATTGCTTTCATTTAAACATTTTATCAAAATAAAAGCAATGTTAACTGAGTCTGATTCTTCAACTGTCACTCGTTTCACGAGTAGCCAGTCACAAGGAGGAGTCAAACAGTGACAAAGAAGCAAACTATACAGTCACCTTATCCTTCGCTCAACCACTGTAAGTACCAGGTACAACAGCCGCAGTTCGAGACAACTGAATGTGAACTTCCTCGATATGCAAGTGTGCAAGTGTGGAGAGAGAGAGAGAGAGAGAGAGAGAGAGAGAGAGAGAGAGAGAGAGAGAGAGAGAGAGAGACAGAGAGAGAGAGAGAGAAGGTGTACAGAAAACAAGATGATATTGCAATTTTCATATCCCAGGAAACTGCTTGGATACAATGGCTTGTTACAGTCTTTAAATGAGTCTTGTACTCCATCTCTCACTAGGAAACCTCTGCCCCACAAATTTAATTTCTCGCAGACATGTAGAGCTTTTAGTTAATCTATTGTTGAACATATAAACCTAGACACAATACACAAGCCTTGTAGAATATTAGCTCTGAAAATGATACACAAGTAAGTATCAGACTGTAGAAACACAGTTTTCATCAACAACAGAATACAAAAGTTCTGTATCTCCCAATCCAAACACATTGTGATACATCCTCAGAGTTTAATATGCCCTAGACAAAATTTGGAACGGTCAGTTTGACAAAGACATTTACAGAAGTTTTTTTGTGCACAACTGCAAGCTTCTGTATCTGTCAAGAAGAAAGCTCTTCCATTCCCTGCAGATGAATGGCAGTGCGACTGTGACTTTATGGTTTGCAGGATATAGAAATTATTCAACAGTCACTCATGTAACTGAAACAAAACACAATTTAATGAGGAACTGCCTTTCTTTCTTTCATTTCTTGTTCTGTAACATCTACCTCAATCACACAACAAATGTACTCAGCCTAAATGTAAGGTGTCTAGCACAAATGGCGAGGAAAAGAAAATTTAAGTATAACAATACTGCAGTTTCAAGTGAAGTGGAATTGCTACATGTAATGGATGCTGTGATGGCATATTTAGTAATTTCTTATATAATAACACTACAGTCCTACATGAAATGGAAGAAAGAGAGACAAGTAATGAATATCAAAATTAAAAAAACTGCAGCAAGTGAGTAACATATGGTGGATAACAGTAGTATAAAATTTGAAAAACTTGTGCATGTTGTTCCTGGGACATACTCTTGAGCATGTATGACAAAAATAACTTTGTTTATGTCAAATAACAGGCACATGTCAGATACAAAAGGCTTGAGAGTGAGTAAATGAGAAAGAAACAAAATGACAAAAAACATATCCAGAAGCTGTATCAAATAATAAATATGATCAATATAACCTTATTATATAATCTGGTAGTAAAATCTGAGTTGTTCTGCTGATAAATTAGCTAAAAATTATATTTAGAAAAGGAACTCATGTGTTTAAACCAAACATATGGGAAATTAAATAAAGTTTTCATGTTCATAAATTCCTCCAGCTTTTACGAATCATAATTCTATTACACCAACCAAAAGATGTAAGACAGATTGAAGGATCAAACCAGACAACTATAGGCAAAATTTTTTATCAGAGTCTTAACAATCATATTGGAAATTCTCTATGAAAATCTCAGTTCTCAACTATTTATAGAAATAAGCAAAAATATATCTGTCTTAACTTTTTTTTACAGATATCAACCTCTTGTTTCAAATTAAGTATCTTTAACGTTCATATTTTGTTCACATCAACTTTGAAAGTTTAAAGAAATTATGAATGTGAAAAACAAGCGAGAGAAGTTGTATACTATAAATAAATAAATATTTGTAATTAAAAAAATAATGGAAGCCTCAATGTATATGAAACAAGCTCCTTTTAAAAAAAAAGTACTATGCAAATGTTTTGTGACCACAATTATATTTTTTGACCAAGTGGAGATTTTCATTAGTTCCATCTTAAAAAAATAATATATTTCTTTTCCAACTCCACTGACATAACAATCAAACATATTTCAACAGCTGTAAGATAATATAATTTTCTAGCATTCTAGTGCTTCTTGGGAAACGAGGAACATACTTCACCTAGCGTCTTACCAAACAAAAACAAAACACTGATTTCTATAACTAAACTGGAATTGCTAACATCAACCATGTTTGTATATTTACAAAACATTTATGCATAACAACAAAATATACACATTTCAATGAAATTACTATTACTGTTAAATGCTTCTTCCAATATGTATGTGATGAATATATAAAAAGGATTACAATGTATTTAGTTATTGTACCATGTATATATGTTCAGTGTGATTGTTATTGCAACACATTTTCAGGAACCTTTATCACATGCAGTCAACTACAAATAGCACAAATTTTACATTCAAAAGTAATGAATCTAACCCAACTGAATGTATCTGTGCCAACAGCAGAAACATGCTAAATGGAGAAATGAAAACAAAAATGGGAGCACACACAAGACTACATATACTATACCGATAATGCATTTTCACACATATATAATAAATAAGAACATATTATATTGCAACACATAAATTACATAACTTGGGATATTGCTAAAGGTACACCATGTTTTAATTTTCGGACAAAGAAAACCACTGCTCAGCAAAAACTGTTTGTAAAAGAATCATGAAGACGTGATGCAGCTCCTACTGCTGATCCACTATGGCTTGAAGATATTTCTGCCATCATCCATCAGCATGTGCAAGTTCCTCCAAACTCTTATGAGCATGTGATATTAGATGCGCCACCTGCTAGCCAAGACATAATGGAGCAACAGTAAGATATACAGCAGAAGGTAAGTCAACAAAATCCACACAATGTTAACAGCACAAAACAGAATAACTCCTGTAACTTCCTTAGTGAGAAACTATAAAAAATTGAACAAAAAAGTGCCTTAATATTCATTTCATAGCAGGTATGACAAAGAATACTCTTACTACTGAATATAACAATTAGTGAATATACTGTTTACAAAGGTTACGGAGATGTAGAAAAAAAAGGTAAAACTCAACAACAACAATCGCACACTACATTGAAATAAGTATTTTTGGACACATTTTTAAAAAAATGATTGAAATATGAAGATACAATTTATGTCACTATAGCATGTAAAATCAATAGTCAGGCACCATGGAAATTACTATCAAACTTGAATTCAATCACTCTTAATGACTGACATTGATATTAATGTGCTTGTGAAAATTTTTGCAATGTGTTAGTGCAATAGCCCTCCTCCCATATATTCCAGAAGACCTGAGGAGACAATAATGCTTCCCACAATGTTATGGTTACCCTGGAGATTGTGTTGTTAGTAACATGAAAAGATTTTACTGCACCAATATCAATATCCCTGACTGTATAAACAAAACAGCACTTTTGTCTAACCCTGTTCAACATAAGGTAAATATAGTGCACATATTGTAATGGAAAATTTAATAAAGAAGATTTAATAAATAAATGATTTCTATCAAAGTGCATGGAGTCACAAATTCCAAGAATCATAACTAATGAGACTGCAGTGAATCATTTTGTGTAAATGCTATTTTCAGACTCTCCCATTAATTCAAGAAACTGTACCTCACTTATGTCATTATCTACACATGTTATAATTTAAAGCCCCCACGACATTTTTTTTGTTCGTATTGTGAAAACTAATCTCAGGAACTACTGTACAAATTTTAGTTCGGCTTTTATTATTCAACAGACTGATTCAGGTTTGTTTACACAATTTATTACTGCAGCATCACACAAATCCTTCAGCCATAAATACTTTGCGCTACGCATGCAAAGTTAGGGCTAGTTTATAATAACTGTTAAGACAAATTAAGAAACAAAAAGCAAACCATTCTAATGATTTGTCATAAGACTTGGCAGTGTCAAAAATCTCCACAAAAATAAAGAAACATTTGATGGTAAGACTCAGTTCTTCAGAGCTGTTTATGAGCTTATTAGAAAAATGGTATGTACGAAAGTCACAGCAGATGTAGAGAAAAGGATATGTCACATCAAGCCAAAGTCCAGAGGATTAAAGGCCAAAATCTAATGCTCTTCATGGCAATCAACAAACTTGGATGATGGATTGTGTTATTTATTCCTACCAATATTTACAATCTAAAGCTACGTAGAGCAGGGAGAGTCAGACCATACTGCTTACTGACCAATCAGAAGGTTGTTTGTGATTAAAAACAGATTCTAATAGTATAGAAATGAAACATATGGATGTATTAAAACTACTCTGTTTACTCCCATGAGAGCAGAAAATAATGAGCGGATTCTATGGGTAGATCACTCTCCTAAAGCTCTCATTCCTGTGCCAGTTTTAAAGGCTCCCTTACGCATATCACAAATTTTCATTGCCTTCAAAAGTGAAATGGAAGGAGGAGGAGGAGAAGAAGAAGAAGAAGAAGAAAACTGGGCACTGTGATTTTTTTAGCTATTAAAATTAATACTCTATTCCCAGCAGTAAACAAGGTGATGTAACTGACTAAGAAAGTGAATTATGTTACTTTGACTGCTCTTTTTCTTTAAGTATCTGCAGTCTTCAGAAACACAGAACCATTAAAAACAAATCCTGTAACATAACGATCATCCATGGGTAGGCCGGCAAGATCGCTTTTTCCCATGCTCTGTAGGTCTCATCATGATTTTTTTAGAATTATTTATCAATACAGCAAAATAATTTTCAATATAATTTGTTGAGGTTGTGAAAGTGTTGATACAGGTTTCCAGCCTAGTAAGACAAATATATGAACTTGTATTAATGCAAACTTAACTCTTAACTCGTTATCACACTTCGTATAGGTATCTGACTTGGAAAGCAACCAGGATGGTAATAAATGCATGATGGTGATGAAATGTGCAATGTATGGGGACAGAGTGTGAATACAGATGATGGGTGACAATCCATGTGTGTAGCACATCATTACATGAAGATTTGTGTGAAAATAGAGAGAAAAAGAAGCCAGATAGAGGAAAGTGATTTATAAAAAAAGAGGGAAAAGAGAAAGACAAATTCAACAGGAAATTAAGACAAAGATCAAGGATCAAAGAAAATTAGGATGTGCTACAAGAAGAGAATTGATGGTTAAGGTCTAACATAAATAAAACAAATGTAACATAGAATAAAATAATGGTGAAATATTCATGGTGATTCAAGCTCTATGTAACTTATGGATATAATCCATGGATATGGATATAATCCAACATATTTTCAGCATAGGCTTCAACTGAAAGACTGAACAGTCCTCTTTCATGACAACCTGATGCTTAACATGTTGCACAACACAGAATTATTATGTTAACAGTGAACTCAGATTTCATCTCCCTCATTAATACATATTTCAGGTCTTTGTTAACCATTTGGCATAAACCTTATAGCTCTATTATTTCAGTGGCTCCCTATTTCTCTTTTCTTCATATACCCTTTTTATATCCTCTAATTACACTCTCCTCATCTGAGTATTCCCCTGTACTTCTGTGCTTTGTATCACTCCATATTCTCCACTACAACATAATAATTAACATAACCAAATTAGTTGCCTTTTAGTATCAATGCAATAAGTATGTACACCTTAATTATCACAGTTTCATTTACTGCAATAAATTATAAATTAAATGATATACCAAAGAGATCATGCTCACTCTAATCCACAATCACGCACATAATTTCATGAGATGATTCATTTGTTCTTAAAACTGTAAGGATTCAGAAACTATCACAGATCCATATACTGGAATTCAAGAGAAATAATCAGACAAAAGTGCATAAATAATGAACAGGTAATCTTACATGTCTCTGTTAAAAGGGACACTACAACCTGTGTGGAATATGAAATAAAAAATGCAAGAAGGCACAATACATAAAGAGGACCTGATGATATAACTACATCACTTGAAATGAACATGCTGCATAGCAAAAAACCGTTTATGGTTACACATTATATCAATGCCATTCAATACGCCAATTAATACTGATAATTGCACTACACAATCATTTAAAAAATATGCCACACAGCTATTAGCTATTGTTAGGCATCTTATCGTTGCTTTGCCATCCTAATGCATGACATACATCCCTATGTAATTCTATACATATTACGTACTACCATACATTTAACACACACACACACACACACACACACACACATGTTCAAAATTTCACACAAAATATTCAACACCAAACATCAAACAGGACAAATGAAAATAAGATGTGATTTCAGAATGTCAGCTGTGACCACTGAAACTCAATATAACTACAAGGCAATGGACATTTCGCATAAATATTTAGCACACAAAACCCTGCAGGGACTGCTGTTACAGAATCTTAAAACAATGAAAGCTAATATCAAAATTCACACTTGGAAGCACAACTTCAAACACGAAACTGACATCAGTTGTACGCTACTGTATTATTTAAGCGAAAAAGATAAAAAAAGTACAAACACAGTCAAAGTGAACATATAATGCTTTTTACAACTTTCTACATGTTATATGAAGGAGAAAGTAAAGAAAATAACAAAAAAAGCAGAAGTGCCATAAGGACTATTGCTGTACAGCTTGCTTTCTGGAGAAGGATCCCATGCACACCCCACAGCTCGTGTTAGTGGCCAAGCACCGCTCCAGCGAAGAAGGAATTGGGCACAGGGATCACAGGTAGGTTGACTCTCCTGTAATATAATAAGCCACAGTCAGAAAACACGCACCAGAAAGACAACTTTTTATGGAGACAGGTTCACTTATGAGGAGAAAATGGAAGAAGCATTTGAAAGTAGATGCCAAAAGGATGAAAGTTCACTGATGGCAGGGCAAAAAAAAGCACGAAAATCAGGAACCACATCTCATGACATGACATTAGGCCACACAAAACCCCAGATACTGCAACAGCTGCATCTCTACCATTTTTACATTCCAGTTAAATCATTGGCTCATGCCTGCCAACATGCTAAGCATGGATAAAAAGAATCTCAAGAGCGTAACAGCTGTTTTGGAACTGGTGCTTAGAGGAAATCTAAGAGGAGGGAGCAGGCTGAATGTTATACATATATCCAGTACATTTCCTGTATTTCCTCCTTGTATCCTACAAGCATAAGAATGACACACAAAAAAACTCTCACAAATTATTTGGAAAATGACAGTTGCTCTATTTAAATGTGAGACAGAAGGCATTGACACAGGTGCCCAGGAATTTTCAATTTTTACACAATGCGATATCAGTGCTAAGTCACTTAGAGAAGCACACTCATCCACTTTAAAAAACAATAATGTAACACACCATATGCAAAGCAAAGAGTACATATATCATAAATTACAGAAAACTGCAATTAAAGAACTGCACTTTTTTTTTCATTATCCTTCCATGTACATATACATGTATATGTATAATGTTTTGCAAATATAAAAACAATAAAAATCAAACATCCATTTCATCGCATAATCTACATGTCTGATAAAAAAGAAATATATATTATGCTGCCGAATTACTACTGACTGCTGTTTTTTTAAAAGACAATGTTTTATATCTGGAAATGAAACTGCTTTTGTTTCTAATTAAAATCTGTTTCATTTTACTGTGAAAAATAACCATTTCCTTTGGAGTCTTCTTTGCAGGCATAAGAAGTGCCAGTTTGCTTTTGAAATGTAACTTAAGAAACAAAAGAAAATAAATGGCCTATAATGTTTCCAAAATGCTTTTTTACATTAAGTAAAGGGCTGATGCCAAACTTTCAATAGAATTACAGATAAAAAAAAGAAGTTAGGGTATAATATGTGAGTGACAATGAGATTATTACTGAAGAAGCACAACTTTGAACAGAGGAAGGAAATCAATCGTCTCCTTTTCAAAGCAACTGTTCTTGCATTTGCCTAAGTGACTTGGGGACATTACAGAAAAATAAACTTTCCAAGCAGGTATTTTAACAAAATTATACAAAAAAGGCATTTTTTTGCTACAGCTATAAACAAAGAAGGTGGAAAAATGATTTTACCCTTTACAAAACTCTGGGACTGCTGAGAAATGACCAGTAGTCTACTGAATTAGGTATCAAATGTAGGCAAGATATTCCAACCTCAAGAAAGAACAACAATGCTAAAGTTTGTACAAGTTGCAAATAGTCACTGTAATGACAAAGCAAACACAAGGAATAAGAGTGGGGGGAGGGGGACAGATGTTCACAACAAAAAAAAAAAAGAGAAAAGTGAAGGAAGAGGAAATGACAACAGAAAAAGGAAGTGAGTGGATGGTACCACATTGGAAGGGTGCGTTCTATAGCGTTCACTACTATACATACAGTCAATGCTACGTGAAGAATGTAATAAAAGCTTTCTCATGTCATGAAACAGGAGACGCAAGAATCTTGAGGAAAAACTCTTGCAATAAAGCATTTAATAACACTCTAAATGCTATATCACACACCATCTTTATGGAATATCTACGTTTATAAAATCCCCAGAACCAACTAATATAGCAGAGCAACAGATGATATAAATTCAGACCAAAGTTGTTACATAATCTTTAAATTAGATAGGTGAATTACCACTTGAAAGCCCAACAGTCTGTATGTCATAAAATCTTGGTAAATATGTACTCTTGCTTTATATGCAATAATTCTATCGTCACTTGCAACAAATAAAAAGACACAACCAACAGAAGGAGGGGGTGGGAGTGTCAAAAGCCCTAACCCTTAGCTTCTACTAACAGATTGATGCTATGTCCACAGACAGTAAATGGTTAGTGACATACATGAGTCTCTGTTGCTTTTCATTTGGCTTAACAATGCAATAGAAATTGTGTTCAAGGGGAACATCTAAACACTGTTTACTCTGGTCTTCTTTTCTTTCTTTTGAAACTGCTCAAACATTCTGAACTTTGGCAATAACGAGCATTAGTCTTAACTTGGGTTTTACTGAAACTGATGACATGATCATCACTGTTTGACCAAAGAAATATTTTTTTCCACTTCTCTATCTGCATTGTCTCTTTTGCTCCTGTATATTAAAGTAAACAGAAGAACCTGCTATGTAATCACACACTAATACGTGTAATGGAATACATTTCTGTTGCCACGACATTTATTATTTATCTCTTTCCAAGCACTTACTAAATTTTTTTACCAATTTAATGAATTTGTGCATGTTAAATGCAAGAATAACTTCTACAGTAGCCTCCTTTCCTGAGACTTCTCTCTCTCTTCCTGTGTTTAGAGTGTAAATTGTATATTTCATTGATTTATGTTACAGTCTGCCACCAGTAATAGAGGGTGAATGCCAGCCATTTGTGCTGGTGAACCCCCAGAAAAATTATTAAACAACAATCAGCCAAAGATCACAAGACAATAGCCAACAGACGGTACGTCTGTATGTTACAAGTTCACACTGTTTATCACATCAGGTCAACAATGCAAATCCCTGTCCTAGGTGAAGTTTGAATGTAGCAGTTCAAGTTTTAAGTCAGTCAACAAGACATCCCTGGATAGCATAATTAGTCAGACACAGCCTCATTCCGCAATGCGTGATTTTTTTTTTTTTTTTTTGCAGTGTTTTTTTCCCTCAACAACAGAATACTTTGTTTAGAATTTTCATCACCATAAGGGGCAGATTTTCTTGAATGGTAATGTAAAAAAAACTACCCCAAAATGAGAAGCAAATACTGACAAAAGACGGACGGATTTACAAACTGATTGGCGAAATTTGTGAAAAAATTTATTAGAGTAAACCATGGAGCATACAACCAAGCTGAAAAATGTATCTCAACAATACCTTTAGTATCTCCATACACAAAATACATGTTCCTCTCATAGACTTTCCAATATGTGGAATATCTTGTAAATGCAAAAATTCTGTGTTAGCGAAGGGTTCTCAATAGATAAACTACACAACAGACTGAAGGAATCCAACAAGGCAGGTTTGGCAGCCAAAAAACGATGTTTCCAAGGTGAAATTACATCTTTAGAGCTATAATATGGAAAGATAACATATTTTTAAAATTCCATTAATTACTTTTCCCTTTCCTTAGAAAACTTTACAACAGGCCGAAGGAGACATGGAAATATGTCATGAACCAATTGATTCAAATGTAGCTTACATTCCTTCAATGAAATGTTGACCAGATGAAAAGATGTATATTTTCCTACTGTCTGTCAGTCAATCCATGAACATAAGAAAGCCTCTGGGTTGTTTCTAACTTGATACTCAAAATTTAAAAATGTTAAGTACTACCTTCACGCAGGATATAATTTCTTACAACATGTTGTTTGGTTACTTTCCTGTGGTTAAGCTATATTAGCTTTACTTCTACTTCACTACCTTCTAATGCTATTACTGTCAGACTCTTGGAAACATAACAACAACACAATTCTGAAGACAGCAAGGGCAGACAAATGTGAGAAATATCACAAAATCAGCTTAATGGCTTGTGCATCCAGTTGTGACAATAATAATAAAGAGAAGAATGGCAAAAAAGCTCAGGATCTGTTAGATGACAATCAGCTCAACTTTCACAGAGGTAAGAGCACCACAGAGCAGATCTAACACTGATAATGAAAGCATTTACATTCTCAGAAACATGAGAAACAAATAACAGGGCATCCGGAGCAAATAAATAAATAAAAAATGCTACCACCTTCACTGCTTTATGAATTGTAATCTTATTGAAACATAACTTCAGAAAAGTCACTCCTTTTATGTAAGTACTACAGCTGGAGCATTGCTAGAGTAATGCTAACTACCTGTGACATTAAAATCTGCAGACAGTACCTTCTGACTAACTGAACTATTGACAACATTTCCAGAATACTTGAGGAAATTCTGTACATGAGATGACCACAGCAATGTACATTTACCGTCCACTTGTTCATACAAGCATTTGAGCATTACAATTACCAAGTACAACTATTTTAAACAACTGAGAAAGACATAAATAAAATGAAAAGCAACTAAAGACACAAAAAATTGGAAATTCATAAGGTAAAATCAATTTGAATGACACAATGTCTATGCACATACTTTAATGAAAGCTACAGCACTAATGTGCAATATAGTAACTTTAGTATACTGACATGGGTGGATTAATGCTTTGTTTCTCATGTTCTACTAGTACAGATTTTACTGGAACCAACCCAAAAGCTTTCTCCACATTTAAGAATCCAATACCAAGACGTAATACATACCCACTGATACATTCTAAAATGTAATTCATAAGTTGTAAATGGTTTGTTATAATGTAATTGGCTGGATAAAAAATTTACTCACCAAGTTGCAGCAGGAGCAAACACATACAAACGTTCAAGAAGTGTGCATGCTTTTAGAGCCAGTGGCTCCATCTTCTGGTAGAATGGGTGAAGGAGAAGTAAGAGGGACGAAGGAATATAAGGATCGACGAGGTTCCAAAAACAGTGAATAACAGAAAAGTTCCCTGACTACAAGGTCAGGAGAGACTTATCGGAAGTGATGAGAAGAACAGACTTCTTATCCCATCCATTAAGTCTCCCTGACCAAGGGCATGGGATGACTTTTCCGTAATTCTCCCCATTTTTGAAATTGTGCCAGTCCTTTTCTTTCACACTTCTTACTTGCCTTCAATCCTTCTGCCAGGAGAAGGAGCCACTCACTCCTAAAGCTCACAAATTTACTGAACTTTTGTACACGTTGTCGCCACTTGGTGAGTAGATTCTTTCATTTATTCAATTATATTTTCAAAAATATTAAAGACATTTTGGACAATATTAACAATAAGCTCAGACTTTTTGCAGATGGTGCAGTTAACTATGGTGAAGTGATGTCTGAAAGAAGCTGGATAAATGTTCAGTCAGATCTTGGTAAGATTTCAAACTGGGGCAAATATTGGCAACTTGTTTGAAATGTTCAGAAATGTAAAACTGTGCACTTGACAAAACGAAAAAAGTAGTATCCTATGACTATAATATAATGAGTCACTGTTGTAATTGGCCAACTCATACAAATACCTGAGTGTAAGACTTTGTAGGGATATGAAATGGAGTGATCACATAGGTGTAGTCACGGATAAAGCAGGTGGTAGACTTCAGTTTATTGGTAGAACATAGTCCACAAAGGCGATTGCTTACAAATCACTCATGTGATTGGTTTTAGAACATTGCTGAAGTGTGTGAAACATGTACCAAGTAGGACTAACAGGATACTGAACATATACAGAGAAGGGCAGCACGAATGGTCACGGGTTTGTTTGATCCATGGGGGAGTGTCACAGAAATACCAAAAGATGATATGTACTAATAGAACATGGGAAACAAAGCATTAATTCACCTATGTCAGAATACTGAAGTTAGTATATTGCACATCAGTGCTGCAGCTTCCATTCAAGTATGTGCATAGACATTGTCATTCAAAATGATTTTACCTTATGAATCTTCAGACTCTTGAAGACAGGTGTAAACTATCCCAAGAAAGCGTATTTAAAAAGTTTCAAGAACCGGCTTTAAATGATGACTCCAGGAATACACTACAGCCCCTATGTATCCCTCACATATCGTGAGGATAAGATTAGAATAATTATTGCTTGCACAAAGGCATTCAGTTAGTCATTCTTTCCATGCTCCATACATGAGTGGAACAGAAAGAAACCCCAATAACTGGTACAATGGGGTGCACTCTCTTCACAGTGATTTGCTGAGCATAGATGTATCATTGAAATGGTTTGTTACGACTGAATTAATTCTACTGTAAGCTTGTTCGTTCATGCAATTAAAATCCAAAGTGTTTCCTTTGGGGACAAACGATAAGTTTAATGAATATCTTTATATCACAGAGAGGGCCAACAGGTCTATAGTTTTAAATGAATCATCCAACTGCAGAAGCAAAACCCTTACAGCACCATTCAGGTTCTCAACAAGTCTTCATCTAAGTAAATTCTGTAAATAATTTTACAATATCCTTTTGTATTCTTCTTCTGCAATGAACCATTTCTCATGGAAAACCATCACTCCAGGCAGCTTTTTTTAAAACTTGAATAGCAGTACCTCGCCTTTTGATTAATCAACTCCATATTTTAGTCAAACTTGTCATTTTCAGTGTAGCCATACCAGATAATGGACAGATGCTGCCTTACCAAAACACAATACATTTGTGGGTGTGTAAAACATCTATTACCATGTTGCATGCCCGAGGATGAAGGCTTTTCAGCTTTGAAGTCAACCATGCTTAATAAGTTACATATAAAATACTTAACGTAATAAGATACTTATCAGCTAATGTCCTTGTATCTTGCAGTGCTATAGAAGCAACAAAACTGTCATCGTTTCTTCTGATATTCACCAGAAGACAATTTCAGATAATTGGTTTAACTCAGAACATTTCGTCATATTCTTGTTGTCATTTTCTTGAACCTTCACTCTCTCTTTAATAGTAATCAGGTTGAGATTTTTGTTTCTTTCCTTTTGCCTTCTGTGTGTACACAGCATATTTTGCTTTTTACATTAATAACTTCATCAATTAAACCTCCTGGCGGATTAAAACTATGAGCCTGATCAGATTCAACCTTGGAATTTCAACTTCTGCTGGCAATGCTCTTACTGATAAAGCTATCTAGATATGACTAATGAACCAGCTCAAAGTTTCATTTCTATCAATTACTCTCTCTTGCCTTCCACCTAAAGCTTTTCCACACAATTCTCCACAACATTCCTTCTCCCAGGAAGGATACCACAGAAAGGTGTGTAGAAGCTTCTATGAAGTTTGGAAGGTTGGACAGCAGTACTGGTAAAAGTTTACTTGTGAAAGGTTGTGAGTCATGCCTTGATACTACATCACTAAGAGCACTGTCCGTAAAAGCAAGGTTCCTGGTTTGAGTCCCAATCCAGAGTAGTTTTAATCTGCCAGGAAGGTTCACAAAACAGTGCACCCTCCAGTATCGGCTTGGAAACTTCATTAAAAGAACTACCAATTTTGTCTCTGTTTATACTATCTTCATTTTTCTAAGAAGCTGAACTTGCTGTTTAATATGATCAGCTATACCTCACTATTCTTGTGTAATTGCTCATAACCTGCATTTTCCATTTTCTTCTCTGATGAGATTCTTTATTTCTTTCTAGATTTCTACACATTTTTTACTCTGAAGCTTAAATTCTATCACCTTCAATTAAAAAATACTTCAGGAATGTTGCATCTTGTATTATTTCTTTGTTTAAAAAATTTAATTACGTTCTTAGCTTCACTGGGTCCTTAGCAGGTCTATTTTCTATGGGAATAATGTGTTAAGGACAAACATTTTCTTTATGGTAAATTCTGTTAACATAAGACCTGTCCAACCTAATATTCCACTGAAGAATCAATTTATTAGTATTTCTCCTACTTTCAAATTAGATCACCCACTGTCATCTGTTAAGGCAGATTTGCTGTCTTTTTTTCAGTTTCTGTAATCCTTCACAGGTATGTTCTTTCTGCTCACTGGAACGTGAACACATTGGTGCAAAGACCTGAATTTCCACGGTAAACCTTAAATTAACTATTTGAACAAGCTTTGCTATTAAGCTATCATGTTGAGTATCAACTGAAGTTTTGCAGTTTCTTGCCCCAAAATATAAGTAACAGCAGCAGTTGATTTCTAAAGCACAGTCTACATAGCCAGATGAGGATGCAGAAATAGCTACACATGCCCCATGGTCTTAAGCCTTTGCTTCAAGTTTCCTCTGTTTATTACTCCCAGAATTCTTTTATCAAGGCCGGAAAACTGATTTCTCAGAAACTTGCACACTGCAGAAGGGCCTCCAACAACCAAACCCACAATGTACTTATTCCGCAAGAGCCTGGAAAATTTAGTCAGACACAAACATTGCTGTGCCTGGGCAGAGTTACGCTCATAGCAGTTTCAGCCTCTGCCCGAGTGCTTTTAAATCTCAGAGCCTCTGATCAATAGAATCAGTTTCCTTGCCAACTACACATGAGAGAAAACTTAATGTCTTTAATTTAGCAGTCTGCCTTGACTAAGAAAGGGAATGGTTGATAGGATTCATTCTCGGACATTAAGGCATCACCAATTCAGTACTGGAGGGAAGTGAGAGGGTAGTTATTTGAAGACTTGGAAAAGTGAGGTTCTGAGTGAGGATAATTCACTACTGATGTGCCACAGGATTCATACTAGATCCACTTTCATACTTGTGTTATTAAATGACTTCAGTCTTATACTGATAATGCAGAAAAAGTTTTCTTTGCTGCCTATGCCAGCATCAAAACAATGCTTGATGAATGGAATAATAAATGAATTTTTTACTGTAATTATTGAATGGTTTTCTGTAAACAGCATGCCCCCATCTTTCCTACACTTGTGATTGCTGACTTTGGCAATAACAGAGTCAAAACATTAGCTTACTTTGTGTACAAGTTCACATAATACAAAATGTAATTGATTTGCAGAAAACCGTGTCCCTACACGAGTATGACAGGACACTCTTACATCCCTTCTTGTTTGGTTTTCTTTTACAGTTTTAGTTTCTTGTATCATATTGCATAATTTTTAATTTCATGTTCTTACATTTATCATTTCATTCTTGTTAGCCAAAGTCAAGAGATCAACAAAACAATGTGTTAAAAAAGGGCCAATTATTTCATTTTCATAATGATTAGCAGTGAAAGGCAGTTGTATTTATGGAGTGACTGAGCGAAGGTTTATTGACATGTTTCATATTTTCACTGCTCCATAAGAGCAACCCATTATGAATATTACAGTGATTTTAGGTTTTTCTGAAGTCCAATTCATATTTAAATTGCTGAGTCCATTAACTGGAAGTATAAACAGCTGTGGCAGTGAGTGTAATGTTGGCAATTATGACAGTCAGACTGAAACCCTAAAAGAAAAAACTGAAAAGAATGTATTCTATCCATAATAAATGGTTAGCAGATAAACAGTTCACAAGTTGGCTAACTAAAGTAGTTATGATGAGGGGATAAGCGAAGTGTACAGTGCATCCTGCTTCCTTTTAATAAAAAGTCATGATACTGGGGTCAAGAAAAGCATTTATCAAGAGAGAAACAGGAATTTTGTCTTGCATCAACTTCCAGAAGTATACAGATTGCAATTTTTTTTTTAGTGTGAAACAGTGTTCTATTGACAATTGAGTCTCAGCAGCGAAACTGTCACTTGAGTATCATGGACTTGCGCATAATCATAGTTATTTTTATACTGACTGTGGTAGTAAGCTAGGAGCTACAATTCTCAAAGACTAAGCTATGTCATAAACTTCATTGTGAGCATTCAAAATCTGAGATACTGGCATAAAATTTGTTGGCTCCACATTCGGTAAGACTCTCACTCTTATCAGCCAGAACATTATGACCACACACTTACTATCAACATAAACCCTTCCAGGCAAAATCATCGCCACCTGGCAAGGAATGACTGCTTGTCAGACACACATGGAGTGCATGTAGTTATGACTGAAATGAGCACATGACCATCAGCACTGGATGTTGGTTGCTGACGGGAGGGCATAAATCCACTGTCTTATAGGGAAACAGCTCCTTTACACCTGTACTGTGGGATGGAGACAAGCTGGCAGCAGCTCCATTACGCTCTAGGGAACAGTCACATGGGCATCCATGAGCCCAGTGGAGCTCATACAAGGAACCATGATGGCCAAGGAGTATCATAAACTGGTTGCAGACCACCTACATCCCTTCCTTTTGATCATGTTTCCTGATGGCAGTGACACTTTTCAACAAGATAATGCACCAAGTCACAAGGGCAGGAGTGTGATGAGTGGTTAGAGGAACACAGTGGCAAGTTCCAATTGATGTGCTGGCCACACAACTCATAAGATCTGAACCTGATCAAACACATCTGGCATGTGATTGAACATCATGTTGGAGCTCATCGCCCTCTCCCCAAAGTTAAGGGAATTAGTGATTGCAGTGCCAACTCCCTCCAGCAACCTATGAAGGCCTCATTGCTCCCATGCCAGGAGGTGTCGCCACTGTTATCCATGCCAAAGGTGAACATACCAGGTATTAGGTAAGTGATCATAATGTTCTGGCTGATCACTAAAAATTACTTAAAAGATGGCACACTTCTCTCTGTTGTTACAGATTCCTACAACTAAAGGCAACATTAAATGCTTTTCTGTGCTGATAAAATATTTTCCTGAGGTGTCTGCGTTGAAGGAGAAGTTACTACACTTCTGTAAAGGTAGTACTGAAACAGCTGATGCTATTTTCAGAAACATTAAGTTCATTTCAGATGAACACACCTTCAAAGTTTCTAATGTATCAAGTTTTGGTGCAGACAGTGCTGCAATGAACTCTGGAAAACATCACTCAGTTTTTCAAAACTTAAACACTTTAAACAGAAATATAATTAAATCTAATTGTTACTATCATGTTATTCATCATATGGGCAAAACAACATTCAAAATGTTCAAATCGGTCATTGTTTGTCTAGTATTGAAAGCCTGCAACAAGTTCCCATCTTCTAGTAAGAATACTCATTAACTCAAAAAGATGTGTGACTTCGTTGGAAAAAGAAATTCAACCATTTTATAGTACATTCATGTGCAGTGGTTGTCCTTGTCACAAGATCTTGAGCATTTACTAAGACACTGGAAGGCTACTCAATCATACTTACTCTATCATGGGGAGGAAGAGGCCAACACCATAATGTGGACTTTCATAAAAGGCACGGATGAAGAAAATGAATGGTCATTTCCTTTTTTTATATGCAGTTCCTACATAATTAAATTAGTTTTATTATATCAACAATTCCTTTTTTTATATGCAGTTCCTACATAATTAGTTTTATTATATCAAAAAACAGAACCTGCAGATCTTTACAAAATTTCAGGATTCTTGAAGAAAAACCTTGAATCTAGATTAAAAGATTTTATTTTAGCGTGAATCAAAATTTAAAGACTGAGCAAATTGACCAGGTAAAGCTTAAGACAGATACTGCTAATTGTCAGACACGCCTAGACTAAGTGGTGTAATTTCAAAACCTCCCCTTTCAAGCTGTTGTGAGCATGAACAATGAGATGACCTTTGTCTTACACAAACCATAAATGACCACTGTATAAAAGTATATTGTGATGAACTATACAATGAATTCACAGCACTGAGGAGTGTCACTTAAAACTTCAGATTTACCAACAGACAAAAATTAGCTTCATTTATTTAGTATAACTGAAGTCCCAAACTTACTTAAGATAGTTAAGTTTGCTTCATTTCTTTACTAAAGCTGAAGCCCCAAACTTACTAAGATAGTTACCTTCGGGTTTTCTGTTCTTGTGAGCAATGCACATGTAGAACAAGTGTTTTCCCCGATGAAAAACTTGAGGATTGATGAGCAAAACAAATTTCTAATGAAATCTATGGAAAGGGAACTACTCGTTTAAATAAACTATAACATGAGCTGCTCAGATTTCTATCAGCATGTTCTACATGATAAGAAACTTCTAAAGGCTGCTACATCAGACAAAAAGTATAAGTCAAAGCCCCAGCCCCAATGTACAAGGTAAACAATGTTGAGTTTTGAATATCTTAAGTTTCAAATATGGTATTTGTAGTTTGTTTTGGTATGAGAACAAAAACTGACAAATGTTAATAAGAATTGCACATTTAATATATTAAGAGCTACCTCGTATTTAAAGTGTCTCAACTTGTGACTTGCCAAAGGAGGCAACACTGTGTCAACAACTGTTGAAGTAATCAGGCATATTAACAATAGCACCACAACACTCCAATACACTTATGAAGTTTTCAGTACGTCAGAATTGTGAAAGAGCATCAATATCCATACAATATGCAAGCAAAAATTATTTGCAAGTTTTAAACAAATGGTTAGCCCCCACAGAGGTAAAGCTTGCTACTGTATATGTCCAATTATTTCCTTTGTTGCTAGTAATTACATAATGTTAACTTTATAGAGAACCTATCATTTTTGCAACAAGTAAATGCACTAACGCAGCAGCAAATACATTTCACTTTTACTCTGAAAACACTATAGTGCTCTGAAATATCTGCTCACATACCAAAAAATTTTGTATTCAAATGTGTTGTGACTCAAACTGATGGTAAATTTATAAGTATGAGTCATGCAGTCCACCTCCACAGCTGAGCAGTCAGGAACGCGTGACTCCCATGTGTTAACCCGGGTTCAATTCCAAGTACTACCAGGGATTTTTCCTGGGTGGGAGGGTTGTAATGAGCTGTGCTAAGCCTCATGATGCCAACAGAGGAACTGTGTGAGTAAGTAGTAGCAGCACCAGATTTGCTAACCTGAAATCGGCCGGGAGTGCGGTCCACAGACCCCCACCCCTCCATAATGCATCTACAGGGTTATTACAAATGACTGAAGCAATTTCACAGCTCTACAATAACTTTATTATTTGAGATATTTTCACAATGCTTTGCACACACATACAAAAACTCAACAAGTTTTTTTAGGCATTCACAAATGTTCGATATGTGCCCCTTTAGTGATTCGGCAGACGTCAAGCCGATAATCAGGTTTCTCCCACACTCGGTGCAGCATGTCCCCATCAATGGGTTCAAAAGCATCATTGATGCGAGATCGCAGTTCTGGCACGTTTCTTGGTAGAGGAGGTTTAAACACTGAATCTTTCACATAACCCCACAGAAAGAAATCACATGGGGTTAAGTTGGGAGAGCGTGAAACTTGCCCGCACACATTCAACAGTTTCTTCGCTCACTGCAGGCCGACCCGTTGATTTCCCCTTACAGAGGCATCCAGAAGCTTTAAACTGCGCATACCATTGCTGAATGGAGTTAGCAGTTGGTGGATCTTTGTTGAACTTTGTCCTGAAGTGTCGTTGCACTCTTATGACTGACTGATGTGAGTGCATTTCAAGCACGAAATACGCTTTCTCGGCTCCTGTCGCCATTCTGTCTCACTACGCTCTCGAGCGTTCTGGCGGCAGAAACCTGAAGTGCGGCTTCAGCCGAACAAAACTTTATGAGTTTTTCTACGTATCTGTAGTGTGTCTTGACCATATGTCAATGAATGGAGCTACAGTGAATTTATGAAATCGCTTCAACCATTTGTAATAGCCCTGTACATAATGCCACTGGCTGATGAACGACATAGTAGTCGGTCGTACCCAAATGGTCCATCTATTGCCAGAACGGCAGTGTTTGTTGTAAGTCATGCACCTATCTTAAGAATATGTACAGTGGTATTTATATGTAAACATTTCGAATTACAGTAACTGGAAAAGTATGCTATAGGTGTTGACGAAATTGCTGTTGGAATGACAATTTTGGTCGTAATATGCAGTCTTCAAGCTGTGCACGAGCTGCATTGCAACAGCTGAATGTTCCATGGTCCACTGTTATAAAATTGCTGTTACCCTCTCTTGTGGAAATTAAAATGTGTTTCTTTCTGTGGTGTATTTATTATTTCGCTTGTGAATGTCCTTACAAATGTTTCCACAAAGTTTATTTGCCCTACAATCACTTGCTTTTCATGGTAACCCTCTCAAGCAGCTTAAGTTTAATTATAAATAGCCTGCAGATTATGGAGGATGTTGCTTATAATTGGTGCAGACTGCACAAAAAAATAACAACACAAACCTAATACAGCACTGGACCTCATATGGCACCAAAACAACCAACACCATCCTGAGGATCAATGACATAAATTGTGAATGGTGATCAACTGAATTTTAACAAATTTCTCAAACAGAAATTGCTACATGTCTTGAAAGATGATGTTACAGGACCAAAACAGCATCATCATCATCATCATCATGATGGAGGACATAATCACCATCTGATAATATTACTTACATTAGTGAAGCAACATTATCATCTAAATTAGTTTTACACGTTATAACAGTTATAACAGTTATACTGTAAGTTACTTTCAAGCAAAATGTTAAACAACTATTCAGTATTTTAGCTACCATTATGCTTAATATTACTATGTATCGTTACCTGATATTTAAACATGTGGGTGATAAAGTCGATGCATGATATGATGTATTTTGATGGTATTTATTAATTTTTGCCTACGTTTCCATCAGAATGTACAGAAAAGCCACTGAGACTGCAAGGCTGATGGGCCACACATTGGCAATTAGTACAAAAGACATTACAATGCTGCACAGTTTCAGTAGAAACTCCTTCCCTTATTTACACAATCTTTAAAATTCCTAAGTGACAAATCTGTCACCTATAATGATTTCAAGTTTTGTGGGGAAAAAACTAAATATGAAATTTTCACTCACTGACCAGGCACAAACTTTTTATCCTTTTTCAGGTATGTAATGAAGCAGTTTCTTTACATCACCCAACTTCTCAGATTTTGGAATACATCTTAGGCTGGTCAGTACACTGGGCAAAGGTCATCCTGGTTCAAAAACTGGGAAAGCATGTTTTATAATACTATTACTGAAGTCTGCCAGCAATGTATCAGGCAGATTGACGTGAGAAGATTAAATGCACGAAGCTGCTGAAGTTAAATTGCATTTTCTGGTTTGAAGAAATGCTTCTTATAGTATTTTCTTCTGACAGACAAGCCTTTTCATGGAAGATTTGTCAGATAGTTTGCAAATCTGAAATATTGGTTGTTTCCACATCCTTGGCAAGATACTTGGTTTTCCTGCTGTTTATAATAATCTCTGACATACGAGGTATACTGCAGATTCGATTACGCTTTCTTAGGACTGTTTACAAGACCAAAGACCTTCTCGCAAGGAACAAATCACCCCTGACTGGGACAGTGGTGTTTTATCTTCTGAAAGTAGGGTGTCAGGCAGGGTAAGGGGCAATCTAGCCAAATTGTGGTTTTTGTTATGCCTTCCCCAACCATCACACATCTGTTTGGGAATTGATGGATTTCACTTACTTCTAATAGAATATCATGATGTAATCATGAAGGAAAAAACACATTGTGGGTCCTTTTCTTGCAACTTGCCTCACATTGAGTCTCATTTTTCTTCCAAGATGCATTTCTCAGTCTCTCTCTGAGCTTTTATCTACTGCTAAACCTATGAGATAAACAGTGGGAAGAGAGGACATAAAGACACCAGTGTTACCTCTGGAATAAACAGGCCTCAAGCATATACCAAATCATTTTCTCCATGTAGTTCAAAATGCATGTTTTTGAGTACTTCAAGCATATACAAGATGGCTAAGAAACTGCTGAAAATGACTCATGCCCAGGACACACTTCAATATCAAAAACAGATGAAAATATCGAAAAGTAGGTAATCGGATTTAATCTGACCATCAGATGAGTATTCAACCAATTGCTGAAACTGTAGAAATTGACAAAAAATGCGTAGACAAATTTTATATAATAAATCTAACACAAGAAAATTGCATGCATAACTGGTGCCAAAAATTCACATGACTGAACAAAAACAAGCTCATGGAAATGTTTGTAATGACACTTTGAATATCATAGAAAATGATCCTAATTTGTTGCAGTGACAATATGATGAATCTTTTATTTTCCACTTATGATCCAGAAAGTAACTGCCAATCTATGCATTGGAAGGGGCCAAATTCATGAAGAGCAAAAGAATCTCAAATGATCAAATCTAGATTCAAATTGATGATGACTTTTTTTTTATATTCATCAAATTGTGTATCTTCACTGGGCTCCTGAAGGTCAAGCTATCAATCAGCATTACTAACTTTAGGTTCTTGCTCAACTCCATGAGAAAATACAAGAAGGACCCAAATTGTGTAAGATCACCCACCATATTCACCTGACCTAACACAATGTGACTTATCTATTCCCCAAGGTCAAATCTGCATCAAAAGGAGCACGATTTAAGTCCCCTGAAGCAGTGAAAGAAAAAGCGGCACTCTTAAAGATCTCACAGAGGAAGACTTCCAGCATGAAAAATTTGCACTGAGTATTTTATGAAGAGAAGAGGACAGTATATAGAGGATGATGATAACTAAATACGTATGTTTTTGAAAGAAAATGTTTTACAGCAATAGTCTCATTATTTTACAGCCACATCTTGAATACATCAGACTAAATTAAGCGCTTACATTCAGGATAATCCCTGGATTGTATTGCTTGCACACCAGTGGATGTATTTTGTTTGACCTTTAGCAACAGCAATTCTACCATGAATGTTCTGTTTCTGCACTTCATATTGCTCTCTTTTCATCGATACATACTCTCTAGACACATATTAAAACCAGTTGCGAATTTCTTAGCTGTGGGCTTCATAGCAGATGTAACAATCTTCCTTACTGTCCCATTATCAACAAATTCTGTTTTTTCTTATACTGTGTTTAGTAGATGTCTTCCCATAAAACTTTATGTACTGTGAATTATACAAGAACAGTAACCTACCCTGGCTCCAAACAGGTAGCAATACATACTTATGGCCAGAAAACTTGTGTCTCGTGGTACTTTTGTTTATAGGTCACTAAATTATGATTAAAGCTCAGAGAACGTTAGGTAACTGAATATCATCACTTTCATATATCTTAAATGATTTAAGCAGCACACAACAAGAAAGTTCTCAGTAGGCATGAATGTCATCTGTTCCATATTTAAATGACCGTAAGAGTGACATCTTACAGCAATGATAGGAGCCGAGAGCTACAGTAACATCCAACACCAGTGCCAGTTTAGTATGAGTAATATTTTCTGTGACCTATTCCTGCACGTTCCTTCAAATCCCTTAAACATTATCTCCATATCAAAAACTCTGTTCATATTACCTTGATATCTCACACATCCTTCCGCACTAGTCACTTCTACATGACTACTCTGCAATTCACATTTAAGTGCTTGGCAGAGGGTTCATCGAACCACAATCATACTATCTCTCTACTATTCCACTCCCGAACAGCGAGCGGGAAAAACGAACACCTAAACCTTTCTGTTCGAGCTCTGATTTCTCTTATTTTATTTTGATGATCATTCCTACCTATGTAGGTTGGGCTCAACAAAATATTTTCGCATTCGGAAGAGAAAGTTGGTGACTGAAATTTCGTAAAAAGGTCTCGCCGCGACGAAAAATGTCTATGCTTCAATGACTTCCATCCCAACTCGTGTATCATATCTGCCACACTCTCTCCCCTATAATGTGATAATACAAAACGAGCTGCCCTTTTTTGCACCCTTTCGATGTCCTCCGTCAATCCCACCTGGTAAGGATCCCACACCGCGCAGCAATATTCTAACAGAGGACGAACGAGTGTAGTGTAAGCTGTCTCTTTAGTGGACTTGTTGCATCTTCTAAGTGTCCTGCCAATGAAACGTAACCTTTGGCTCGCCTTCCCGACAATATTATCTATATGGTCCTTCCAACTGAAGTTGTTCGTAATTCTAACACCCAGGTACTTAGTTGAATTGACAGCCTTGAGAATTGTACTATTTAGCGAGTAATCGAATTCCAACAGATTTCTTTTGGAACTCATGGGGATCATCTCACACTTTTCGTTATTTAGCGTCAACTGCCACCTGACACACCATACAGCAATCTTTTCTAAATCACTTTGCAACTGATACTGGTCTTCGGATGACCTTACCAGACGGTAAATTACAGCATCATCTGCGAACAGTCTAAGAGAACTGCTCAGATTGTCACCCAGGTCATTTATATAGATCAGGAACAGTAGAGGTCCCAGGACGCTTCACTGGGGAACACCTGATATCACTTCAGTTTTACTCGATGATTTGCCGTCTATTACTACGAACTGCGACCTTCCTGACACGAAATCACGAATCCAGTCGCACAACTGAGACGATACCCCATAGCTCCGCAGCTTGATTAGAAGTCGCTTGTGAGGAACGGTGTCAAAAGCTTTCCGGAAATCTAGAAATACGGAATCAACTTGAGATCCCCTGTCGATAGTGGCCATTACTACGTGCGAATAAAGAGCTAGCTGCGTTGCACAAGAGCGATGTTTTCTGAAGCCATGCTGATTACGTGTCAATAGATCGTTCCCTTTGAGGTGATTCATAATGTTTGAATACAGTATATGCTCCAAAACCCTACTGCAAACCGACGTCAATGATATAGGTCTGTAGTTAAATGGATTACTCCTACTACCCTTCTTGAACACTGGTGCGACCTGCGCAATTTTCCAATCTGTAGGTACAGATCTATCGGTGAGCGAGCGGTTGTATATGAGTGCTAAGTAGGGAGCTATAGTATCAGCGTAATCTGAAAGGAACCTAATCGGTATACAATCTGGACCTGAAGACTTGCCCGTATCAAGCGATTTGAGTTGCTTCGCAACCCCTAAGGTATCTACTTCTAAGAAACTCATGCTAGCAGATGTTCGTGTTTCAAATTCTGGAATATTCCATTCGTCTTCCCTGGTGAAGGAATTTCGGAAAACTGCGTTCAATAACTCCGCTTTAGCGGTGCAGTCGTCGATAACAGTACCATCGGCACTGCGCAGCGAAGGTATTGACTGCGTCTTGCCGCTTGTGTACTTTACATACGACCAGAATTTCTTCGGATTTTCTACCAAATTTCGAGACAATGTTTCGTTGTGGAACCTATTAAAGGCATCTCGCATCAAAGTACGTGCCAAATTTCGCGCGTCTATAAATTTTAGCCCATCTTCGGGATTTTGCGTTCTTCTGAACTTTGCATGCTTTTTCCATTGCCTCTGCAACAGCGTTCGGACCTTTTTTGTGTACCACGGGGGATCCGTTCCATCTCTTACCAATTTATGAGGTATGAATATCTCAATTGCTGTTGCTACTATATCTTTGAATTTGAGCCACATCTCGTCTACATTCACATAGTCAGTTCGGAAGGAATGGAAATTGTCTTTTAGGTTCCGCAACTGTATCATCGGAGTCTGGGGGTCGGTAGAAGGAGCCAATTATTAACTTAATTCGGCTGTTAAGTATAACCTCCACCCACACCAATTCGCACGGAGTATCTACTTCGACTTCACTACAAGATAAACCACTACTGACAGACACAAACACTCCACCACCAATTCTGCCTAATCTATCTTTCCTGAACACCATCTGAGAATGATCCTCTGAAACAGGGCAGGCAGCTGCATCTGGCTCAGCCAGAGACAGTGCCTGAAACCGGTTTGTCAGACGAACCGGGGAGGCTTTCTGATCAGCCTCCGGGGACACCTTTCGCTGCCTGCCACACCTTGGAACGACCTCCCAATCAACCACATGCGAGGGCTCAGCCCCACTGCGGGCAGCAACCGGGGCAATCACAGCGGCAGACCGATCTGGGGACAGACGGGACGAGGTTGACATCCCCGTGATACCCAAGTCCGGCTCCCCACAGTGGTGCCCACTGGCAACAGCCTCAAGCTGCGCAACCGAAGTCAGCGCCGATTGCAGCTGTGAGCGAAGGGATGCCAAGTCAGCCCTCATCCGAACACAGCAATCGCAGTCCCTGTCCATTCTAATCGATGTTGAACAACAGTTACCGAAACACGAGTCCGTGCCTATATAACGCAAGCGAAACACGCAAAGAATGTATCAACTAACCTGTACAAATGCCTAACGACTGCGCTACAATCTGCTGAATTTACGATTACAGTAACTAAAACTCGAAATTGCACCTCCTATACGTAACTCACACGCAATTTAAATAAGAATCTACGAAGTAAACACTAAAGCGCGATGCTACAACTGTCAAATACTATAATACGCCCGAAATATATGAATTAAACAATGCAAGTACCCAAAAACACGCAAAGAAATTAATTAAACTATCTAACAAATAAGTAAGCTAGGGTTATACGACTTGCTGCTGCAGCTGCTTATCCAACGGCGGCAGGGAGCACAATGGCTGTGACCAACCAACACTGGCTGTTCAAAACAAAAACAGAAGACAGACGACTACGCGAATTTACACTATTCAGGTACTAAGGCGCGATGCTACAACCCTCAAATAGTATAATACGCCCGAAATATATGAATTAAACAATGCAAGTACCCAAAAACACGCAAAGAAATTAATTAAACCATAACAAATAAGTAAGCTAGGGTTATGCGACTTGCTGCTGCAGCTGCTTATCCAACGGCGGCAGGGAGCACACTTAGAAAGTTGGTGTGAATACAGCTATTAGTGAAAACCATATCTAAGTTCTTACAGTAGTTCGTGAGACTAGCCTTCACGTATAAACAGAAAAAAGTGGCAGGGGACTTCAGTTTATAATATGTATGGCTGATTCCAATGAGCTCCATTCACTGCTAGACAGCAATAGCATCATTTTCACAATGTCACAGACTTTAATTCATTGTAATTCACAAAATCTGAATAAATATTTATAAATTATTTGGACAAACCATTCTTGTGAATAGAAGTATGTAATACTGAAAACATTATCAAAATCCCTGCAGTAGTTCCTGACATTAGCATGAACATAGAGACACAGCAATGGTGGGCTTATATTTGGATGGTTGGTTGATTAATTTGGGTAAGGGGACCAAACAGCAAAGTCATCAGTCCAGAACTTCACCCTCTGCATCCCCTAATAACTACTGCAACTCTCATCCATTTGAACCTGCTTGATGTATTTGTCTCTTGGTCTCCCTGTGGAATTTTTACCATTACACTTCCCCCCAATACTTAATTGGCAATTCCTCACGATGTGTCAATTCCTTGATGCCTCACGATGTGTCAATTCCTTGATGCCTCACGATGTGTCAATTCCTTGATGCCTCACGCTGTGTCAATTCCTTGATGCCTCACGCTGTGTCAATTCCTTGATGCCTCACGCTGTGTCAATTCCTTGATGCCTCACGCTGTGTCAATTCCTTGATGCCTCACGCTGTGTCAATTCCTTGATGCCTCACGCTGTGTCAATTCCTTGATGCCTCACGCTGTGTCAATTCCTTGATGCCTCACGCTGTGTCAATTCCTTGATGCCTCACGCTGTGTCAATTCCTTGATGCCTCACGCTGTGTCAATTCCTTGATGCCTCACGCTGTGTCAATTCCTTGATGCCTCACGATGTGTCAATTCCTTGATGCCTCATGATGTGTCAATTCCTTGATGCCTCATGATGTGTCAATTCCTTGATGCCTCACGATGTGTCAATTCCTTGATGCCTCACGATGTGTCCCATCAAATGGTCTCTTCTTTTAGACAAGTTACATCACAAATTTCTTTTCTCCCCAATTCTACTCAGTAGATCATTACTTACTAGATCTACCCAGTGATTACATCACTGGCAAATCTCTCAGGTTCTTATTTCTTCTCCCTTAAGTTCAGTTTCTTCTCCAATTTTTTCTTCATCTTCTTTACTCCTTGCTCAATGTACAGACTGAATAATATTGGGATAGGCTACAACTCTGTCTCACTCACCTCTCAACCACTGCTTCACTTTCATATCCTTTGACTCTGCCATCTGGTTTCTGTGGAAGTTCTATATAACCTTTCACTCCCTGTATTTTGCCCTAGCTACCTTCAGAACTTCTCATCAATGCTGTAAAAAGCTTTCTCTTTACAAAGCCTGTAAAAGCTTATAAACATAGGTTTGCCTTTCATTAACCTATCTTCTAAGCTAAGTTGCAGGGTCAGTACGGCCTCCCATGTTCCAACATTTCTCCAGAACGCCAACTAATCATTCCTGAGGTTGGCTTCTACCACATTTTCCAGTCTTCTGTAAATCATTTGAGTCAGTATTTTGTAGCCAAGAAACTTAAACACATAGTTCGATAGTAGTCACATATGTCAACACCTGCTTTCTTTGGAATTTGAGTTGTTATATTCTTCCTGAGATCTAATTGCTCTTCTCTTTCTATAACATTGCCATCATGTTGAGTTCCCTTGTATATCTCCTTTGTATATTCCTTATCTCCTTTCTATATTCCTTCCACCTTTCAGCTTTCCCTTCTTTACTTACTATCAGTTTTTCATCTGAGTTCTTGTTACTTATACAAATGCTTCTCTTTTCTCCAAAGGCCTCTTTAATTTTCCTGTAGGCAGTATCTACCTTTCCTCTATTTACACAAGCTTCGATAGACTTATATTTGCCTCCTAGCCATTCCCACTTAACCATTTTGTACTTTCCATCAATCTCATTTTTTAGCTGTTTGTAGTCACTTTTGCCTGCTTCATTTGCTGCATTTTTATAATTTTTTCCTTTCATCAACTAAATTCAGTATCTTTTGTGATATACACAAGGGTTTTTACTAGTCTAACCTTTCAACCTACTTGATCTGCTGCCTTCACTGTGTCATTCTTCAAAGCTATATGGTCGTCTTTTACTGTATTCCTGCCCATTTCAGTCAATAGCTGCCTGATGCTCAATTTGAAACTCTCAACAACCTCTAATTCTTGAAACTTTAATTTCCTACTTTTCTTGCAAGCCATGGGGGAGATACTTCCCATTAAATTTATTTCTTTACAGCATTTAAGGTAGTGTGTGGTACCTCTTCTGTACACTCTTGGCATGTAGTAGCAATCCGCTGCACCAGCTGTAGTTTCTGTTTGTTGTGAAATACAGCATTCGGGACTGTGGGAAATATATATACCATCAAACAATGGTGTTTTAATGGTTCTTGGGAAGTACGGTTACCACCAAATTAGTTTCTGAAGGAGCCTGGGAAGTATACTTACCACAAAATTACTCTGTCATTTGTGATCCTTGGGAAGCACACTTACCAAAAACTTAGGGGTATCCCAAAGCTTTGAGGAATGCATCTCAACACCTCTGTCTATTCTACACTGACCCAGGTGTATAAAAATTGCAACAACAATCAGTTTCTGTTTGTTGTGGGATCAACTGCCATTGGAACACACTGCTTTGCTTCCATAATATTCATTATTGTAACGTGTATCAGCTCATATCACTATTGCATAATAAAGTTTCCAGGATTGTTTACACATTGTGGTAATTAAATTTTAAAATCAGTAACAAATATTTTTAAATACAGTAAAAGAAAACATAAAATATAAACAGAAAGCTCTGTTGTCATGTTGATTAATCGGGTTTCTGCCAGTTATTTGTGTCTTTCCTGCACAGTATTTCAACTGCATGACTCTCAGTCTTCTTTAGGTGCTGTCTGATACTGATTCCAGTGTAGAGCAAGTCCGGTATTTATGCCTATGTTGTACTAGGCATTCCCTCTGCGGTCCGCGCCGCTTCTGATGCTCTGTCCATGGTGTGCGCCGCACCGACCAATAGCAACGGTTGTGGCATTTTCTTCTAGCCATGCCACAACTGCTACTATTGGGTGGCGGACACCATGGACAGAGCGCCAGACGCAGCGCAGACCACAGAGGGAACGCCTGGCATAAGGTCGGCGTACATACCGGACTCGTTCTACACTGGAATCAGTATCAGACAGAAGGAAAAAGACTGTGAGACACACAGTTGAAATGGCATGCAAGAAAGACGCAAATAACCGGCAGAAACCTGATTAATGAACATGACAACACAGTGCCGGGTAAGCTTGAAGAATTACAGAGAGATCTGTTCATTATCTCTTTACATGTAATGACAGCACATAACAGCTGACAAAAGGGAAGTGGGAAACTCATTTACCACCATAGTTTTAAGACCCATAAGGGTGCCACGGGGATATAGGACTACCATAGTTCTTGGTCCTAAACCACAAAAATAAAATTATCAAAAAATAAATATAGTTAGTTGATCACAATTCTAAGAGGTGAACAAAAAAGTTATCTTCACCAAGTTTCCACAAAAAAAGTGCTTGCGAAACGGTTAATCTACAGTTCATAACCAATCAACTATGGTCAGAGTGCACATCTGCTCCTGGAAATGTCTTGTAATTTAAAATCTAGTTCCAAAATCTCTGTCTTACCATTACATAATCAATCTGAAACTTTCAGCGTCTCTGTCTCTTCCTTCTTGAGCAAAGTATTAGTGATGATTAAATTACATTCTGTGCAAAATTTTACACAGTGGCTACCTCCTTTATTTCTTACCCCCACTCCATGTTCTATTATCTTTCCTTCTTTTCCTCTTCTTGCTACAAATTCCAACCATCCACCACAATTAAATTTTACTCCTCCTATCTACATCTACATTTATACTCCGCAAGCCACCCAACGGTGTGTGGTGGAGGGCACTTTACGTGCCACTGTCATTACCTCCCTTTTCTGTTCCAGTCGTGTACGGTTCGCGGGAAGAATGACTGTCTGAAAGCTTCCGTGTGCGCTTGAATCTCTCTAATTTTACATTCGTGATCTCCTCGAGAGGTATAAGTAGGGGGAAGCAATATATTCGATACCCCACCCAGAAACGCACTCTCTCGAAACCTTGCGAGCAAGCTACACCGCAATGCAGAACGCCTCTCTTGCAGAGTCTGCCACTTGAGTTTGCTAAACATCTCCGTAACGCTATCATGGTTACCAAATAACCCTGTGACGAAACGTGCTGCTCTTCTTTGGATCTTCTCTGTCTCCTCCATCAACCCGATCTGGTACGGCTCCCACACTGATGACCAATAGTCAAGTATAGGCCGAACGAGTGTTTTGGAAGCCACCTCCTTTGTTGATGGACTACATTTTCTAAGGACTCTTCCAATGAATCTCAACCTGGTACCTGCCTTACCAACAATTAATTTTATATGATCATTCCACTTCAAATCGTTCCGTACGCATACTCCCACATATTTTACAGAAGTAACTGCTACTAGTGTTTGTTCCGCTATCATGTAATCATACAATAAAGGATCCTTCTTTCTATGCATTCGCAATACATTAATGTATGTTAAGGGTCAGTTGCCACTTCCTGCACCAAGTGCCTATCCGCTACAGATCTTCGTGCATTTCGCTACAATTTTCTAATGCTGCAACTTCTCTGTATACTGCAGCATCATCCGCGAAAAGCCGCATGGAACTTCCAACACTATCTACTACGTCATTTATAAGCAATGGTCCCATAACACTCCCCCGTGGCACGCCAGAGGTTACTTTAATGTCTGTAGACGTCTCTCCATTGATAACAACATGCTGTGTTCTGTTTGCTAAAAATTCTTCAATCCAGCCACACAGCTGGTCTGCTTGCTCTTACTTTGTTTATCAGGCGACAGTGCGGAACTGTATCGAACACCTTCCGGAAGTCAAGGAAAATAGCATCTACCTGGGAGCCTGTATCTAATATTTTCTGGGTCTCATGAACAAATAAAGCGAGTTGGGTCTCACACGATCGCTGTTTTCGGAATCCATGTTTGATTCCTACAGAGTAGATTCTGGGTTTTCAAGAACGACATGATACTCGAGCAAAAAATATGTTCTAAAATTCTACAACAGATCGACGTCAGAGATATAGGTCTATAGTTTTCCACATTTGCTCGACGACCCTTCTTGAAGACTGGGACTACCTGTGCTCTTTTCCAATCATTTGGAATCTTCCGTTCCTCTAGAGACTCGCGGTACACGGCTGTTAGAAGGGGGGCAAGTTCTTTCGCGTACGCTATGCTGTTCATAGTAGGTTACCAGCAGTCCAATTTCCCAACTCATTATTAGACCTAATCCTGCTTTACCTCTATTTGATTTTGTATTTATAACCCTGTACTCAGTTGAGCAAAAGTCCTGTTCATCCTGTCACTTAACTCCACTAACTCACACCAAAACGTAATTGCTACATATCTATTTCCCTTGTTATATTGTCTAACCTAACTACCTACCCAATAAAGGGATCTACAATTTCACACTCCAATCGTTAGAATACTGATTGTTTTTCCTGATAGCATCCTCCTTAGTAGTACTTGTCTGGACATCTGACTGGGGAGCTATTTTACCTCCGGAATATGTTATCCAAGAGGATGCCACAATCCTTTAACCAAACAGTAGAGCTGTTTGTCCTTGGGGGAAGTAATGGATATCGATTTCCATAGCTTTCAGCCGTTCGCAGTACCAGCATACTGAGGCCATGTTGGCTGATGTTACTAGGCCAGATCAGTCAAACATCCAGATTATTACTCCTCCACTTACTGGAAAGGTTGCTGCCTCTCTTCTTGTCTGACCTCTTCACAGATACCCCTCCATTGTGAGTGCATCTACAGTATGGCTAGCTGTATCACTGAGGCACACACAAGGCACAACGTATGTGGTTCAAGGAACAGAGCTATTGTATGACAGCAATACAATATCCAGTGTCAGTGTATTACAGGACATAAGCAAAAAAAGCTCAGTACGGATTTGTTGATTTAGGGTATTTGAATTATTTTAACCGACACCTGTACACATGGATAAAGTGTTTGTCATATCCAAGGAATACACGTAAATGAATGTGGCTTTATTCAAAAAACTCTGAACAATAACAGAAATAAAGCTCTCGAGAATGGTACAACAGGATGAACACAGAGAATGTCAGTCAGCACTACTCCGTGCACATGAATGCGCGAGTCACCAGCAGATTGTGCAGCAAAGGCTGTGCCGCACACGCGGCTCCCACAGGTGCCCTCCAGTCGCAGGCTTGCACTAACACAGTCAGCAGCTAATTCAAACACTCGCCCAGTGACACAACACTCAGTGCACTCACACCTACATGCACACGCACTAGTAGCACAATACAGCAACAGTAAGAAAAAAATGGCATCAAGTCACTCTGATTACTATTAAAAATGCGCCAATCATTTCTCAAGAGTTTAACAAAAGCCTACAAGTCCACAGCCACAAAAATGTGAATCAGCAAAGGAAAGCCACTTTCATACAGCTGCAACAATAGCATAACCTACTCCACAACTGAGCAATCAGCATGACTGAATGCCACACACAGAAGTTGGGCTTCAGCTGCAGTATACCAAAAATTTCTTCTTATAGGAGACTATATGTGGGTCCATGTTTTACAACAATATAAACACAGTGACATTTATCAATCATTGCAGCACAATGATTCAATTCAGGGGACAATAGTTTCTGCTAGCAACATTTTGCTGTTGGTAAGAGAAAATTGTAGTTCCAGCCTGAATGGTGTTTGTTAAAGTGATAAAATGCTATTTGCGAACCAAACTTCTGACTGCTCCACCAACATAAAATTTCTTATTGATTAAGGTAATTTACCCAATTGTAACACCAACTGAAAGCAGAGATGAGGGCTCACAGATACCACCTTGTGAAGCTTGAAATGACTTAACAGAGTGTAGGAAAACATTGTGAGAACTTAACAATATCTAAATATTTAGTAATTATAACAATGAGACTACCCTCGGGCTTAACCGTTAAAAGCAAGAAGCAGCTGACAGTTACAAAGCAGGAATCTCGAAAAAATCTGATGTGGACTCGACTAACAAGCATTCAATATATCAAAAGAAAGAAAAGTAGTTGTTTATTCATCCACTGATATATAGCATCAGAACAGTAGAAACTGCAATGGGATGTGTTCCTCAAAGTATTCCCTATCCTGACAATGGTGAGCAATTGAAAGGGATACTTTTTTAACAAACAAAAACAGCTGTTCCTCTGCTGGATTAACAAATATCACAATCCAGACATTAGTCTGATAAAATTAGATATACTAAAGAATTTAACTGCTCGAAGGTCTGTAAAAGCTCAAACAGATTACAACAGAAAAGCAAATTAAATGCAGTGTAGCATAAATGCAAGTTTTTGAATAGAAGGCTGCCCATTTCCCCATAAAATTAGGGTATACTGTAAATAACTGCATTATGGCATTTTGCAAACAATTACACCAATTGTTAGAGAGGGCTATAGTTTTTCAAATACCTTGTGTTTACACTTGTTAATAATGATGGTGACTTTGGATTAACTTGGGTCCCTGTCCACCTATGGCAGGTATGGCAGCCTTCCTTATGTGGGGCTGGGTACATGAGTATGTAAAAGTAACAAAATCAGTTTCGTGTATGGAATACTGATAACACAATAAGCAGAATCTGTGTGAGTGACACACACACACACACACACACACACACACACACACACACACACACACACACACACAGAGAGAGAGAGAGAGAGAGAGAGAGAGAGAGAGAGAGAGAGAGGAGGGGGGGAGGGGGGGAGGGGGGAGAGAAATGGGGGGGGCGGGGGGATTTCTGTAGGTGCTCCAATATTTGTACTCCATCTAACAAACATGCTTACGTGAAAGAGTACCTATTAATATGTATTAAAACCTATAAGAGACAGTCAAATGAAAATGAGAGAATGGGAAAAAAAGTAATTAAACTGTTCACAATTTCAAAATTAATCACCATTAACTACTAATACATTTATCCTACTGTGAGACAAAGACGGCAATCTCTTCATGGAAAAACGATTGTGGCTAGAAATGTACTTCTCTCTCTAAAGCAACGTGACGGCCCAAGTGTCTGTCTCTGGGGCTCCAAAAACATTGAAATTTCATGGGGAAAGATCAGGACTGTATGGAAGATGTGTAAGGACTCTCCAGTCAAACTCTGGCAACATCTGGGTGGACGCATTTTCATCTGATTGCTCATTCTATATCTCCGATATGCCTGTTGCTTGGTGCATAAAATTTTAAAACCCAAAAAAGTTAGTTATTAAAGTGTAGTTAAACTTTATTGATTAATCAAGCTGGAAAGAAAGGATCTTATGGCCAAAATACTAGGGACAGTAATTAAAAAAATTAGCTTATTTGAGAAGTTAAATCAATATAATTCTTGTCAGCAGATTTAATGGTATTTAACATTGGGATAATAATCTTCTGTAATTGTACTTCAACAATTATACAGATGTTTTAAGAATTGCATAGGTTTTCCAACAACAACAACAACAACAACAACAAAAACAAAAACAAAAACAAAAACAACTTTTGTAAATGCAATGCAGGATGAATATGTGCATCTGGGAATGAGAGGGCACCTTCCACACTTGTTGGCAAAGTCTGGCCTCCAGCTAGCACCAAGAGGACAAAAAAATTTTCATTTTATAAGAAATCTGGGAATGAGAGGGCACCTTCCACATTTGTTGGCAAAGTCTGGCCTCCAGCTAGCACCAAGAGGACACAAAATTTTTCATTTTATAAGAAATCAATTCCAGCAGCTGCAATGTAACTTTTTATTTGCCTGTAATTGGAAATTTCAGCAAAACAAGCATGCCTGTTTCACTTACAATGCCACTGTCAAGTGCACGTCTAGATGGAGTTGGCAATCATATGGCATCTAGGGACCAACTGTGGGCTGTCTATTATGAAATAATATTTTATTAATCATGAAGTTTTTATAATACAAAATTCTTTGTGACCATTGTTTGACAGCTAACTGATAGTTGGTATTCTTAGATGCTGTCAAAGATTTACCACAAAAAACCATATTATAAAAACTACACAATAATAATAATAATAATAATAATAATAATAATAATAATAATATTTCCCAAAAGACAACTCACAGTTGGCCCACATATGCCATACGACTGTCAACTCACCTAAATGTGCACTTGAAAATGGCACCGTAAGCCAAAACAGACAAGCTTATTGTGCAGGAATCTCCAAATAATAGCAAATAAAAAATTATACTGCAGTTACTGGAATTGACTTCTTATAAAATTTAGTATTTCGACTTAGTTCAAACTGCAAGCCCCATTGACAAGAATCTTAGAAAAGAGTTGTGCACACTGCTTGTCACTTGTAGTTATTATGTTGTGGTGCAAGGGTAAAATTGCATTTTGCACATGAAACGGTATTATTGGCCAAAAGATATACAGACAGTTGTACATATGCAAGAAGTATCACACACAGAATCGAGAGCCAGACATAATTTGGCTCAAGTATTTCGTGTCGAAAGCGAACATGGTGTTACGTACGCATTGAACCATGTGACTATCAGAAGCCACTTTCAACACATTACAGCACCAAGCTTCTCCCTTCTGGGAACTGTTTTTCATTCAACTTAAACTTCTGCTGGACATGAGTAGTTCGAAAGTTCCCCTTGAGTACTATTTACTGTCTGCATCGTGACACACCCTCTGTGATGTATCAATTGTTTTTCAATATTGAAACTGCCATAGGAGAAAGAGCTGGTAACCCAGTGTTGTATGAAGAAGTCAGCATATTTAGCATATTTCCAGGAATAAGTATTTGATTTGACTGTAACTGAATTCATCAGAAATTCTTACGTGTGTGATTTATGTAGGAGTGTCTTGTTACTATTACCCCAGTGGCGTGGAGACAGATTTCATAAGATAGGCAAAAAGAATCTTATGGACTTATGTGAGGTTTTAAGCAGGAAGTAAAGTTGGCCATAACCAAAGTGAGGTTGCTTTTTGCAATACAGAGGGTAGAAGCATTATTCAGTGACAGCAAATGCCATTTCTACCCCACTGACCATGAGGTTTAACATGTTTTCCGCAGGCTGCAGGTGCACACTGTAACACTTGTGACATACACAATCAGCTACAGACATCCTACATAATCTCTCGTTTACTGCATGTCGTACAAATCATCAGGTATTTGAACTCATACAAGACTGATGTGTCAATTAGTACAGTTACAGAATTTTCCCCAGACATAAGTCATTCAGGAAATGTGGCTTACCCATCATCAAAAGCTCATTTCATACAATGTAACACCACATTTGACAAGCATACTGGAGGGGTTATATGGTTTCAGGAGAGTTGCAACAGCTTTTTCTGTAGTTGGAGAATCAACAGTCTGGATGTTTGACTGATCTGGCCTTTAAACATTAATCATTAATGGTTTTCCTACACTGGTACTGCAAACAGCTGAAATCAATGAATAAAAATAGCTGTTGTACCTGAAACTCTACTATATGGTTTAATGATGATTGCAACATCTATAAAACGGTCCCCCATTCCCATCTCCATATATGGAATAACTGAGGAAGCTTTCATCAGAAAAAAATGAGCTGACATTCTACAGGTCACAGTGCAGAATGTTAGATTCCTTTATCAGTTAGATACGTTTGATTTTTTGTAGGGAGAAATGGTTAGTGTAGTCTGACAGGGTGTTTTATCAAATACCCTGGCCCACTATCGGTACTCGTGCCAGCTAAAGTAATATATAGATGAGGAACAGATACTGTGAGCCCCACTCTGTACTTTATAACAACAAGGGCAGCAGTGAGCAGTCATCTGATGTACAGTGTTCACTTGCTGTATGAGGGTATATGTAGACTTTGGCACTGAGTTGGTGGCATCACAAACAGCTCAGAGTAAGAGGGCTACCAACAGTGTCAACAGGGACCCAAAACAAATGAATCATTCTTACGTTAAAAAATAACTTTGATGTATGGTTCAAGGATCGCACATTATGTATCAGAATGTGTTAAATGTTTTGTTCAACTATTTTGAGTTACAATCAATTGGGTCTGCCACTGTGAGACTTTAAAAACTGTAAATACAGAGTAGTGCAAATGAGAGTTTGGAGTTTGTTTGGTAGCTGGAAGTTGATCTAATATTTCAGCATCACCCATTAAGGACAGAATAACAGGAAGTTTGTACATAATGGTGTGTAAAGTAACTAGACCACCAAAACAATTTCTAAAGATGACAGTTCATCAGCAAGATTTATAACAGGTAATTGACAGATCCGACACAGTGAAAACATATCAAGTGCAGATGGCAGCTAAAGTTTGTCGCTGCAAACCCATCTTTTTCGTTGTAATAGCTTGAAGTTAGATATAATGGGAATTATTGAAGTTCACTGGTGGGGAGAACAGGACTTCTGGTCAGGTGAGTACAATACAGTATTATCAACACAAAAATCAAATGGGGCTATCCAGGAGAAGGTTTAATAAGGGATTAAAAAAAATAAGAATACAGGTGAACTACTGAGAAAAGCATAGGGAACACGTTTACTGTAGCCAAGACACACACAATGCCAACAATGACAACAACTATGTTGTACGAATGTATGAAGAGATAAAAGAAGTTACTCAAATAATTAAGGGAGATAAAAATTTAATTGTGATGGGAGACTGAAATTTGTTAGAGGGAAAAGGAAGAGAAGCAAAAATAGCAGAACATGGGCTGGATGAAAGGAATGAAAGGGAAACCATCTGATAGAATTTTGCACAAAGCAAAATTTAATCACTGCTAACACTTGTTTAAGGATTAATGAAACATTATTTGTATATGAAGAAAAGACATGGAGATGTTGGAAGGTTTAAGGTAGATTACATAATGGCATAAAAGAGATTTCTTAAATACACTTTAAACTGTGAAGAACTTACAGTGGCAAATATACACTTTGGGCAAAATTTATTGGTTACCAACTGCAGACTAAATCCTAATTGCAGAAAAGTAGCAAATTAACCCTGTGGCGCATAGCATCCACTACAGTGGGCAGTGGTCGCTTCTTTAGCATTTTCCATCAGTCCTGAGACTGCAAATGCACACAGTTCACTGCAGTGGGCACTCCCTACCAGTGTTGTATCCTGCATGCATTTGCAGCCTCATGACTGATTGAAAACGCCAGAGAATTGGCCATAAACAGTTGTCCACTGCAGTGAAATTCATGCACCACAGGGTTAAGGACATGGGCGCTGCATAAGTTGGAAGAACCAGTGATTGTCAAGAGTTTCAAAAGCAGTATTTCTCAAAAACTGACATACAGTGACAGGAATACAATAAAAGACTAATGGGTAGATCTGAGAGATGAAATGGTACAGACAGCAGAGGATCAAATAGGCAGAAAGACAAGGCATAGTAGAAATCCTTGGATAAGGCAAGATACTAAATTTGACTGATGAAAGGAGAAAATATGTGTATGTGCGGATGTGTGTGTGTGTGTGTGTGTGTGTGTGTGTGTGTGTGTGTGTGTGTGTGTGGGCGCGCAGGTGTAAACCTGTCCTTTTATCCCCCCTAAGGTAAGTCTTTCCGCTCCCGGGATGGAATGACTCCTTACCCTCTCCCTTAAAACCCACATCCTTTCATCTTTCCTTTTCCTTCCCTCTTTCCTGACGAAGCAGCCGCCGGTTGCGAAAGCTCGAAATTGTGTGTGCGTGTTTTTTTTTTTTTTTTTGTGCCTGTCTACCGGCACTTTCTCGCTTGGTAAGTCTTGAAAGAAACTTCCACATGGGAAAAATATATTAAAAACAAAGATTCCAAGACTTACGAAGTGGGAAAGTGCCAGTAGACAGGCACAATAAAATAACACAGACACACACACACACACACACACACACACACACACACACACACACACAATTTCCAGCTTTCGCAACCGGTGGCTGCTTCATCAGGAAAGAGGGAAGGAAAAGGAAAGATGAAAGGATGTGGGTTTTAAAGGAGAGGGTAAGGAGTCATTCCAATCCCGGGAGCGGAAAGACTTACCTTAGGGGGAAAAAAGGATAGGTATATAGTCGCGTGCGCGGACGCACGCACGCACGCACGCACGCACGTATGCACGCACGCGCACACACACACACACACACACACACACACACACACACACCCATACATGGTGTATGTGTTGGAATGACTCCTTACCCTCTCCCTTAAAATCCACATCCTTTCATCTTTCCTTTTCCATCCCTCTTTCCTGACGAAGCAGCCGCCGGTTGTGAAAGCTCGAAATTCTGTGTGTGTGTGTGTGTGTGTGTGTGTGTGTGTGTGTGTGTGTGTGTGTGTGTTTTATTTATTGTGCCTGTCTACCGGCGCTTTCCCGCTTGGTAAGTCTTGGAATCTTTGTTTTTAATATATTTTTCCCATGTGGAAGTTTCTTTATTTTATTTACATCATTATATATATAAAAAATAGAAAGAAACTTCCACATGGGAAAAATATATTAAAAACAAAGATTCCAAGACTTACCAAGCGGGAAAGCGCCGGCAGACAGGCACAATGAAAGAAACACACAAACACACACACAGAATTACTAGCTTTCGTAACCGATGGTTGCTTCTTCAGGAAGGAGAGGGAAAGACGAAAGGATGTGGGTTTTAAGGGAGAGGGTAAGGAGTCATTCCAATCCCGGGAGCGGAAAGACTTCCCTTAGGGGAAAAAAAAGGACAGGTGTACATTCGAGCGCGCGCGCGCACGCACGCACGCACGCACGCACGCACGCACGCACGCACTATATCCGCACATACACAGACACAAGCAGACATATTTAATGTGTGTGTGTGTTAAATGGATAAAAAGTCCAAAATAGGGAAACAGGAATGGTTACATAACTAATGCAAAGCCGTAGAAGTATGTATGAATATGGAAAAGATAGATTGTAACTGTAGGAAAATTAAAGAAGCCTTAGGAAAAAAGTTGGTGACAGCAGAGAATGTGACAAAACCATCAGCTTAATAAGTCAATAATACAAAATACTGTCAAATTATTTACAGAGGAATATGTAAGCAGGTACATGACAAACTTGGAGGACCAATTTAGGTTCTTCAGAACTACAGGAACACATGACAATATGATCCTATGACTTATCTTAAAAGATTGGTTGAAATAAGACAAACCAACATTCATAAAAAAAACATTTCATATGTTGAGACTGAAATTCTGAAGGCAGCAGAGAGAAAAATACAAAGCGGCTGCCTAACACTCTTACCCCAAACAGACAACAGCTGCTTGAGCCCTAAAGCAGGAGTAGACAGGTAATTTTAGGTGAGATCCAAACACTTTTGAAAATTTTTACTGAGGTACGAAATAGAAGCCAGCTCATATTCCTTAGTAACTTACTTTAACTTTCACCCACAAAATAATATGAAATACAGTAGATAGGCAAAATTACATTCAAAAATCAGAGAGGAAAATAAAATTTGAAAATACTGTAATGTCTATTGCAGAATTATTTTTTATAAGCAAGAATTGCTAGAAAGTGAATAATTCTTGACCTGCAATGTCTTTTTCAGAGAGATCCTGCCTGTGATGGAAAGATGATACACTTCGCATCAGGTCATACATTAATTTGCCACTTTCTTGCAGCTCAGTACTCATGCCAAAGTTCGTCTCTAAATGCTTTACTTTTAATATCCAAAAATTTCACAGAAATAGACATTTGTCCTCCATCAACAGTGTCAAAATTCATCAAATGTTACAGCATAGCAAGCCATCTTCTGCAGAAATTTGAACTACTTTTATTGTCAGTTGCTAAAATATTGGTTCTTGAACTGCTGCTTGCTGACAATGGAATACCTTGAATTGAGGCAAAAACACACTTTTTCTCTTCAAAAAGTGTTGTGGCCACTTCCAACATACTTTTTCCCACACACACACACACACACACACACACACACACACACTCCTTTGGAAGAATTATCTTGCCCATTCATAGAGTGATTTAGTAAGATAGTGCTTTTTCTGTAAGAAGCTATACTAAATTCCTACAAATAGGGGCCTTATTTATTTTTTTCTCTGAGACTAATAGTTTCCATGTTGCAGGGGATGCAAAACTCACACATGATTCAAAACAGCAATTACTATTAAAAGGAGTGGCCTAAGAACAAATATTAAATTGTGTACCACATTTACATGCATTAGAGTCATACTATGAAATAAATTGTGTTCTGGCATTGTAAAAGGGTGGTGGAGGTGGCAGTGAAGCGTAGAAGCACGAGGGGAAAGAAGGACAGGTGGTTGTCATCTCCAATCCCCTCCTTTACTGAAGAGCGAGCAGGTGCTTCCCCACTATCTAGACCCTTACATCATAAGAAGCAACTACAGCATGTTTCACAAAGTATACCAACCCTTGGCAGCAGCAACACACTGAGGACAGTGCACAGACATACTGGGGGAAGGAGGTGAGGATAGAGCAGGTGTTAGCTTTCCACAAACTGCATTAACACTACATGGAAAACATCTATGGATAGAAACTACATAAATCTGTGCACACTGTTGTTTGAATCTTGGTTGTGAAAAAATTCTTTTACAGTCAATATTTGATCATCAAGGGAAGGAGAGATGGTGAGGTGAAGTTCATGATCACTAGACTTCGTACCAATGTCTGGTCTAAATCCCAAACCTCACTGCATTTTCTAATGCAGTGCAGTGAGGGCACGTGACACTGCATGCATGCGCATGCACGCACACACACAGCTGTGCTGTTTTTCTGGGAAAGGCGATCTTTCCCACTTCAAGTGCCACTCGGATTTCAGTTTACAGACAGACTATACTTCCCCAGCATTTCCTGTTTAGCTCTCTTATGTGAATAGACAAAAAAAACTTCCCTGAGCTCATGTTTATGTCATGAAGTTATTTTCAGTTTATTAAGTGAGCTTCAATTTAAAATATCTTCCCATGAACAATGGCTGAGAAGTGCATAGTTTGTAAGTGTTATGTCAGTGACCTTTTTAGTGTTGGAGGAAGAGGATTTGATTGCTAAATGTGGCACGTTGCTGCTGCACGTCATTGACAGGATACTGTAAAGCCATGTGATTGTACTGTAATCACTCAGTGGTAAACTAATGACTGCCCAGAAAGTCACTGAACTTCCCTTACTATTAATTGTGCTACTGGTAAACTGCATAAATCTCTTCCATTCAGGAATTGCTACCATTTTTAGAATGGACTGCACTGAGTGGATCCACTTACAACACATCCACTGTACATCTTGCAAGATGGATGTGAATGTGTTTCTGATGGCAGTGGACTCAAGTCTAGAACAGTAATCTGCATTGTTTGATGTATGTTGAAATATCTGAAGTTCTCCATAATACTTAGGAGCCCTACCAGTGTTCAGAGGGAGATCATTTAAGTCTTGGGGTCTTTTCAAATGTTGGGTGATGCTGTAAAAAGTGTTTCAGCCAGAGAGAGTGGAAACAATGAAACTGATGTTGTTGACAACATGTTACACTTGGGAGAGGCTCTTCAGTTTGGTAGACAGTTGAGAGCTCAAGCTGTTGCTCATAACATAATAGTTCACTTAACAAATGCAAGGAAGTAGCCATTTAATACACTGAAATAACTCCACTATATAAGCACTAGATCACTGAAGTCAGTTTGTCAACTCTCATAACAGAACTAGACAGAAAATGTTGGAGAGGTACAGTCTGCCTTTGAAATGAAAAGCAAGGAGTGTTCACGACACCTTTCCTGAAAGAATGCTACAGCTGCCATACAGGAAGACTAAGAATCAATTTCTCCTCTAGCATTGTAGAGCAGTGTGCACAAATCTTTTTAGTTTCTGTCCATATGAGTTTCTTTCATTGGTACTATTAGCAACTCATACCTGTAATCCATTAAGTGTTAATGCACTCTGTGGCAAAGAAACAACCTCCCTAGGCATGTCTACACACTGCATCACCAGTGATTGATAAGGCATGCTGCAGAAGGCAAGTGTAACTTTGTGAAACATCCTGTAGTTGGTGCCTGTGACTTACTGGCATAGGGACAGTCGTAAAGCTCCTGCTGACTCTTCATTTTGCAGACCTAAGAAGGAAGGAAGTGCATGACGATAGTCTGGTGACCTACTTTTTCTTGCACTTCTACCCTCCATTCCCTCCCATTCACCCTTTTACAACCCCACAACACAATTTTCCCCTAATGAACTTATACATGGTACACACATTTAATATTTGTTCTTAACGCACTTCATTCAAAAGTAAACTGTAATTTTATGCCATTACAACTCTATTTTTAATATCTGCAATTTTTGCATCCCTTGGAGCGCAGAAACTATTAGCCCCACAGAAAACACGAATAGGACCTTTTTAGTAGGAAATTTAATATAAATTAATTTTGTACTGGGAAACATTTTTGCTAGAAGCTAGTTTTCGAGTTACTCAATGAAAACATAAAAAGTCACCTTTACATGTCCCCCAACTCTCACGTTTACAACATACCACCAATGGGTATTTTTCTTACACTGTTCATGACACACAGTCGTACCATTGCACAAAAATTTGTGACTACACAAAATTTTTCCCGTATTCTACCTTTTTTTGGTCTTCTGTTAACAAGCTATATTAGCAAAAACTAAATCTGATTATTACAAACATTAAAGTTTAGCAGAAGCTACATCCCCAAACCTAAATCAAACCTTGTGAGTGGGTAATGGAGTAATTTGTCACCTTTTTGAACCATACAACAATTTTCAATTTTCAGTCTGATATCTACCGTCAATCTGTACAGCCTTTTGCTCCAGAAGATATTCCTTATTGAATCCTTGCTAGGTGCACAAAGTATATATTGAAATTATTTTGAATTCTAGTACTGTGGCATTATCTTAGCAGATCATCCAAAATTCACTCCTCTCATTAAGCACATATATTTCCATGTGCAAAGTGGGTAGAACAGGTTTTCTGTAAACTCAAACTCATCCATGTGCTGGTATCATCTGTTTATTATTCATCTTGATACCTAGAACTCCACATATGAAGCCTCATCCAATTTGTGCCAATTGGGTTAACTACTGGTACAAGTATGTCATTTTTGCTTGTCTGGAATTGCATAATACGAGTCATCACAAGAGTAAGGGTCCAACCGTTTACTGTGAACCAGTGGTAAGACAGTTACAATAATCCTCGAGCTATATCTTGTATCTGTGTGTCTGGGATGGAATGAAGGAAGTTAAATCCCAATTAACATCCCATCAACGATGTCATTTCAAACACTGCACATTTGGATTGAGGCAGGAAATTTGGCACACCGAAATCTGCTGCGACCTTTCAAAGGAATCATTCCTGCATTCATCTTAACTGATTTCATAAAGTGTAGAAAACCTAAGTATGGGAGTCATCATGAGTACTTGAACCACTATTCTCCCAAATGAGTTCAGTGGTTTGGATGAGTTTGGGCTCTTTATGAGTATACTTTAGCTTTCAGCAAACATTACAGTACTTGAAGAGTATATGATGTTCTAGTTAAACCTTTTGTATACATTAAAAACTACAGTTAGCCAAGACACCATATTTAACCCCCTCTGAATTTTATCTTATTCTTGTTCTTTTTACGTTATCTGCTAATGTGACCCATTTTCCACTCTTGAGATAAAGACACTAAACATGCATGGAAAATGCCTTTAATGACATGTCATTCTGGTTCCTCCTCTAACAACTTTCCATACTGTTGCTATTAGATCCTGAGCTATTTGCTGTTTAGTTTCTGTCTTAGAATTTATAATCTCTACAAAGACCTTGACAAGATTACAGAAAATACTAACAAATTCATTTTTCTTGATTATTTTTACTAGAACTGAACTTACGAAATCATTTATCACTTTCACAGTAAAGAAGCCATTACGGAAGCCACGTCCAGCTGCTGTTAAAAGATTTTTCTCAAAAAAGTGGTTATAAAAACTGTTGAATTGTATCTTCTCAAAAATGTTTGCTATGGGGAAAGGGGGCACATGGCTCTATAATTAGAGATCACTTGCATATCTAGTTTAATAGTATAATTTGTATAAGGTCTGCCTGGCCTTGACTGACTGGTGATGTCAATTGATGCCATTCCATTGACTGGTGTGTGTCTGGGGACATGTGAAAAACCTCAGTCTTAATCCCTGCAGCAATGGTCTCTAGAAATTGATCATCTTCGTTATATTAGTCCATTCGCAATTCGCATTTCTCAGTAAACAGCCTGGGAACCCAATGTGCCCACAATTTGTGAAACTGCAACTTTTCAAAGCGCAAAATTGTTCGACCCAAATTTGGAAATTCCAATGCTATACTTTCAATTGTGAATTGCCAGTCTTTGTGAATCTTTTTGTACATGGCTTTGACCAAATCCTCAGAGCGATGATGGCTGGTCTGATCGCAGTCCATCTTTGACATTTTCCCCATCTTCCCTGGACAGCTCTCACCCACTTATGCACATTGCTGTCACTCATAGCATTTGGGCTATACACCTCACTTATCTATCAAAGAATATCTGCTGCTGTAAATCATTGACTGTATTTCACAGTCAGCAGCTGCTCTATTGTTTTAAACATTTTGAACTAACACTGTAAACAGCACAGTGGGACAATAACAATGCAAATGGTCTCTCTTGGTGATTCAGGTATGCCAGTAGGTGATGCACATATGCGTTTCAAAGTTTGCGTGACATTTTGTTAGCTGCAGTGATTTTGACCTTACTTTCCAAATATCCCTCATACGTGGATCTTCTGTACACTTTTCCTCATTGTTCATCCTGTTAATCCCCCCTGAATAGCAAAACTGAGTCACCATTCATTATTCTGTGGAATTTTACCTCTCTCTTATCAGTTACCTCTGATTCATGGCTATAATTTATTGCTGACATTGGACCATCATGGTTGACAACCTGTTTATTACAGGACTCACCAATTTCATGAATGACAGTTGAATTTAGAAATAAATTAGCAATCTCTTTTGCACTATGTTCGTACAATTCTCCTGGGAATGTTATAAACCAAAGGAAGAATCAGTAACTCTGATGCCCTTCGTCAAAACTATCAGAGGTAGAAAATTAATATTAGAGTCTCCACACACAATTGTAAAATTCTTGTTGGAGTATTCTATATTGCCAGAAATGCGATATTGTAAGATTCCATGTCTATCTTTGGAGTACAGAACTCAAAGACCTGTTCAATGCAGTGCTCATTCACATCTATTGCCAAGGCTATAAATCCATTGTTTGTATACATATCCCATGTTTTGTCTCTGGAAAGTTAAATAATCGTAGTATGTATTATCAGTTACTTCACGGGGGCCATGTATGTCCAAAATGACAAATGAAAGTGTTTAATATTTTTACACAGTTTGCTGTGGCCGAATGTGTAATAGGAAGCTCCACAATTAATGGATGAGAGTGGCTGAAGCAGGAAGCACTGAATTAACTGTTGTTCAGATCTCCATGGAGGTCCCGTACACTACCTACTGCTGATCTCTCTACACCACACTAAACAGAAGTATAATGTTTATTATGGTGATTGTTATGCTAAGTTTAACATAGACAACAGGTCTAAGAGGACATACTCCTGCCAAAATGAAGCAGCTAAAGAATGATGGAAAGTCAACTAAAACCATACAAACCTACTACCAACACCTCAGACACAACCTGTTAATTGTAAATCAGTTTTCTTGGCAATGCAGACGTACATATGAACATGGAAATCTTCAAGATCATACAGCATTTTTCCTTAGCATTTTTATTTTTTTGTTTTTAAAGAAATAAAAAGAAAGTAACAGTGGCTTAGAAAGGACCGAAGTACATTCCTAGTCCAAAGACCTAGGCATCAAAATGAAAATGCAACATAAACTTCACTGTTCATTTCATTTTATTTACTCATGACAAAAACTGATTTATGTTGTTCATTTACAAGATTAAGGGTGTCTTTTAGACAATTAGGTCAACAGTAAACTGCGATAATGACAAATGCAAAAATATGACTGAAATAATAGCAAGAAACCTTGCATTTATTCTGTGAACTACATGAAACATAGCCACAACACAAATGCTTTTCAATTTACAAGACATTTCAACTTATTTGTATTGCACTAAACACTGCCTCACATCATCTAATAATAGAAACATCCAGAATATTTTAAAATACAAGCAGAAATTTTTGAACAAAACTTCCATAATTTTGTGCCACATCATACATTCAAAGATCACTTCAGAAAATGAAAATGTATCTTTATTTCTTAGTTGAGCTAAAACAGCACAGTGCTACAGGAGTGAAAATTTGAATGTGGATTTGTATGACTCATTGAAATAAGAGAAATATTAACAATGTTTCCTCACAGTTGTCTTGAATAATGTTGATGAACAGTTATGAAAAACAGATATAAATAATTCTGCACCAGGCAACAAAAATTCAGGTAAATATCGAAAATACTTTTTATCTTCTATACACCTTTCTTCAAGGTTTTGTACACTTGTAAAATGGTTCTATAAAATGGACACACTGTTTGTTCACTGTTCTCCCACCTTCAGATTACTGTAAGCAAGTTAACCCATTACAGCCCTTATTGGGCCTTCAGGACTCAAATAGTTCATTTACATGCCTGTATTCCGAGTCAGAAAGTAAACGATACCTGCCAACCCTTCGCTCAGCGGAATCCACTGTGTAGGCATGTGAGGAAAAAAAGCTGCATGAGAATTTTTTGAATTGCACATGAAATCAGAGAGAAAAGCAAACACCAAAAAATTTAAATTCATCACAATACACATTACATACACATTGAAATGATGCTGGCAAATTAACACACATTCTAACATTTTACTAGCAATCATCTCATGATTGTGTAGCAGAGAGGACTGGTTATCTAACATGAAGGTAAACTTGTGAGGAACAAATTATGAACTACAAATTAGGTAAGTTTTCCACAAACGGGACCTGTCAAAACAGTGCAATCTACTGGTGGCTGTGTGTTCAAATATATAAAGAAAATGAAATCAACTTACATGCAGCAAATAACAGTGCTAATGTGTATCCTATGTACTGTAATGTTTTAATAATGAAAAAGCTCACTAGGGCAATTTCAATCAGACATCTTGTAAAGAAATTATCTTGACAGCAATGTACTGAGGGCATTCAAGCGCATAATTATCTGTTATGTCAAAAACGCCAAGAGAAGTGTCAGATTATTGAAAGAAAGGACCACTAATAATATATCTGTACTGTGAGATGGCACAAAAAGAAGTCCGAGGCATGGGGTCAAATCATTATTTACAAATGCCTTCTCAACTCTAGCAATTGTAAACACCTAAAATATTAGTATTCTTGTTTGTGATACTGATGTTTAAGTAGCTGACTGTCATTTTCAGTACACGTTTTTATTTGCCTTTGCTTTAAGTCTCTTATGTCAACTGATGTGGTTGTCTGCTAACTACTCATTTGACAGTTTGAGTTGTGCTCAGTGCAGATTTCTGAATTACATTTTATTGTATCATCTTATTGCTCCAGCCCCTTTCCCTCCATCTCCCTCTCCCACCCCCTACTTCTTGGCATTAAAAAAGTGCTGTTTCCAAAAAATCAATACTCAGTAGGTATTTCATGAAATTTGTCACAAGGCTTAAAGCAGTTTTCAAGGACGGGTGAAACGAGTGAAAATGGGATGAAAGAGAAAAGTGTGAAAATGTGGAGGGGAAAGGGAGAAAAAGCAAGTACGAGAGTTAATTTGGTGGTATTACAGTGAGACAGGAAGCAGGAAATAACCGCTGAAAAGTGATCTATCAATATTGTTTGTACAATTATCTGAGAAGAAGTACTGCAAGTGTAAGAATCACTTTGCTCCCTTTGGGGTACCGATCAAAACCCCTGACATCCAGACTGCTCTGCATGGCAGCTTTGTTACATAGCTAGTATCAACTTGGGTTCCATGGCATGTATGAGTGGATTTGCACACTTGAGCAGTGGAGAGGCAGGTGGGGGGGAGATGAGATAAACAGGGGGTAGATAGAAGGCAGCTAAGGTGAGAGAGGGCAAAAGGGATGGGGTCACAAGGGGGGTTTACTGGGTGCACCGGAAGTAGTTGCAGGTGAGTCGCCACATGCTGAGGGGGTACAGAGTAGAGTCACAGTGCAGCCTGGGGGTAGAGGTAGGGGGCCACCAGGGGCAGAGGTAGGGAACTGCTACGGGCAGAGGTGTAGCAGTTGCTCCCCCCCCCCCCCCCCCCCCCCCCAGATACACACACTGGTCAGAGACGATAGCAGGGGCAGGGGAGGTGTCACCAGGAGCAGAGAGGGTGGTGGGGCACGGCCACCAGGAGCAGAGGGGGTGGTGCTGTGCAGAATGGCCTTGTCCTCTATGAATGTGATACTTTGTTGCTGCAATGGACCAAAATTTCACATATTGGTTTCCATCCATTATTTTGCTCCTGGAACCCTCTAAAATCTCCAATGTTTTTTGGTACACAAAAGAAAAATAAAATATGGTCTGAAACCCATGCCTGAAACCATCATGTACTGAGGCAACGGAGCATCGCATTCATAAGAGAGAATTTCTATGCAGCAGCTAGTTCTATTTTCTCCATTGACAATCACAGCAAGCATTCATGATCAGTGAATAACAATAACAACTGTGATACAGTCCACCTACAGTCCATCAGTGTACAAAGTCATGTTTGCTGCTGAAGAGGTGGCGTAGAAGCAAGCACCAGTTCCCACATCTGACATTCAGTAGTGTTGTTGAATGACACATCCCGACATGGGTTCCTATCCTCGATTTGCTTCTCAAGACGCCCTCTACAACCCTTCGAAGTATTCCACAACATATCAGGGACACCCTGTGTAACAGTTCGAAGTGTCTTGGTTTCATCTGAGATACTAATTGTCAAAGATTTATATAAAATGAAAAGTTGGGAGCAAGGGCCAATTATCTTCCTATCACCAATTTAAAGACAAAATCAGACACAAGGTAAAACACATAATACTAATGACATTTATCTTAGAATCAGCTAAAACCAGAGGCACACACATTTTTTGGGCAAAGTTGTATACTATCAGTAATGAAGCCACACCCAACAAAACTGTAGCATTATTGAAATGGTTATACATGTTTTCATAAAAAAGAAGACTAAAGTCATTTTGTTAATGAGCACTTGTGATAACAGGCAATAGTGAAGAGAGAAATGCCTTAAAACAGTGTGATTACATCATAAAAAACACACCAAGAATGCACAATACACAACGTGCTGTCAGCACGTAACAGCAGGTCACCCTAAAAAGATGCAACCTCTAAACTAAAGTAGGCTTAGAAATAGAACTGAGACCCACAGAAGATGACAAAAAACAATGACAGAAAGACACTGTGTTTCTACATAACTAGTGTCCAGGCACACTGCGATACAGTAAAACTAACACCTTACAATCTTGCAGAGACGTTCAGATAACACTAAACTTCGTATAATCAATAGTATAGTTCACCATGTTTCGAATATTTCAATTTTACAAGATTGTACTTTTATCTGTCTTTAATGATGATGATCTAAGTCGCATTTTTCACATGCACATTGGAAAGGTGGCTCTTCACACTATATTATGTAAACACTGCCATCCTCTGCCATCTCTCTTTAAGATAATATAACCAGCTTGTATAATAGTATGTCCCACTACCTATTCCCATGACATACCACAGATCACATGGTGCAAACTGTGATGCCTTTCACTTATGTTTATGTCAGTGACTGTTTGTACAGAGTAGCAAAGTTTAAAACCTTTGATTTCATCATCTATTTTTCCACAACATATCAACTAAGTCATGCTAATGGCCAGTAAATGATCAAATGTTCTCAGTTTTATTTTTGACAAAATTCGTTTATATAACCTAAGATACATATTTTGATGACTTGGGTTATACTCAAGTCTTATGACCTATAATATGTAAGAGAACAAATCATGCAGCCCATACATTGATTTTACTGTCAGCCCTGCATTTTCGTAATACTTTTATTGTGCATTAATCTTTTGCAGTTTTAATACTTGATAATGGCATAAGGCCTGAATCTAGATTTTGAAGTAGAACCTATTCTACAGACAAATGGCGGTTATATTTTTCTCAAAATAAAACAGATTGGAATCATTTCAAAAATTAAGTTGTGAATCTCTCCAAGGACATTGTGTCCCGAAGTACTGTAGGTCTTCTTGAGATCATAAGACAAGCAATTAGGTGTTGCCTCTGCAAGCAAGCCTATCCCAAAAAAGTGACAGCAGGGAAACAATTACAAGTCCTTACATTTCAGCACAGAGATTAACTCAAAGCCTGAGGGAAATTGAAACCTAGTTAAAACACAAATCCTACACAAATGTGCTATTAGTCACAACTTTTTATAAACTTCCCATTTAAGAATGTGTGTTATCAGCTTTTACTTCCATCTCTCTCTCTCTCTCTCTCTCTCTCTCTCTCTCTCTCTCTCTCTCCCCTCCCTCTCTCTCTCCCCTCTTTTCTTTTCATTTAAGAACAAGTGTGCGTTTATCACATAGCTGTTATGAATACTGTTCAAACTATATGTGAACTTCCTTTTACACATGTTAATGAAGCACCCAGACACCTGCCATTAGGAGCATCGTACCAGTTCCAGCGTCCCACACAACCGAATTGTTTTATCATTGTCAATATCTTTTTTGGTACTGTAATTATTTACATGAAGAACAGTATTTTTTTTTTTTTTTTTTTTTTGCAGTGTCTGATTTACAAGGGCAACAATGTAATGTGAAATTTTATGATAGGTTGGACCAAAAACATTTACAGAATTATTTCAACGGCAGTTACAATGCTCTAGGTGGAACACACTATTACAAATTGTTCTTGAGTGAGAAAAGTGGTTAATCGATCAATTTATGGTGACCCTTGATACTGGAGATCTTAAAACCTTTATTGCTTGTGCACACTTACTTTTCCAGTTTTCTGTTGCATGTCACAAACTCAGTGAAACAACTAGAGGTCCCACGGTAGTGTCAAGAATCAAATACAGTTTATGGGAAACTGTAAATTGTCAATAGTGTAAACGGTGGCCAAATGACTGCACCGTACCACACACAAATCTGTCAGACATTGCTGAAAGAAGATTCTACAAGATATTAGTACAACTAATCAGTAATGGAGAGCAAAAACACACACTGTGCAACAGGTAACACAGGTTCAAATTTCTGGAGTTAGTGTAATAGCACAGCAGTTTATACATGATGCCCTACTAGAGCTACAGGGGATGGCATCATCCACCTCCAACAGGTGTACAAAAACCTCTGCCCATAGAAATCCCACTAACCACCAATAGTACCTACCACTTCCATAGCTGTTATCTTTCCACACTAAAAAATTTCTCCTACTCAGTCGAAGCACCATGTAGAGAACATTTGCAGTAACAAACAATCACTTGCCCAGAATGGTTTAAGTCTTACTGCAGTCTTCACAGGCAGACAGTACATTATAAACCCAGTCCCCAAACATTTCCTATGCTGTATCTCCATGCCCCAACTCTCCAACCAGCTGCAAAGGCACACTCCCTCACTACCCAATAATTTCACAGACTGGAACAACTTGAACACATTATTTGATTACTCTTCATTCTGCCCTCAAAAGAGGAACATACTTCTAACATCTCCTAAAGTTGTATTCTGAAATGAATAAGTATTAAGTACACAATCCCCTTCCTGTTATTTTTATGAGGTTCAAGTTATCACTGAGAGTATATTTCTTTCATGTGATCCTCAAACACCTACTAGATCTGCAAAATGTGAAAAAATCAAACTTAACAAAAAGTGAGTAATAAATACTTTAAAGGAAAATGCTGTTACATTTTATATTCTTTTACCACCACAAAATGTAGAAGGATGAGTCTCACTCAGTTTTAATTTACGCAAGTAACTCTGACAGACTTGCTTTTAATATTTTTCACAGTCTTCGAAACTAGTCATTGAGCTAACTCTTCTACAGCTTATTTGGCTGCCAGATTCACTCGCTCTCATCCACATAAGATATTCTTCATACTGCACAACCTCCTGTACATTCCGAGTTTTATGTGTGAGGGAACAATGTAAGGTCATGTGGATTAGACAGCTGGCAGGAAAGCCCTAGCACTAATACCTGCCAAATAATCAATGCAGCTTGAAATTATGTCTAAAGTAGAGTTTCAATGAGGAAAACGTGTGTCAAATGAGCATAAAGAAATTAATTTAATTGGGTAGATAAAAAATATTCTCACCAAGCAGCAGCAGAACTCTCACATAAAAGAAGATGATCATTAGGCGAGCTTTCGGAACCAGTGGCTCCTACTTCAGGCTGAAGGGTTGAAGAGGAAGTAAAAGAGGTGAAGGAAAAGGAGTGGAAAGGTCTTGGAAAAGGGGTACATTTCAGGAAATTCACCCAGAACTGTGGGTCAGGTGAAATTTACCGCACCAGGTGAGAAGGTGACTGATTGTTGGGGACTGTAGTGGATGAGATTCGAAAACCTGATAGCTTAAACATGTAAGATAGGGATAAGTACTCTTTTCATCACTTGGTTTTAGTTTTCTACATCTGTCATTGTCTTACCCGTCTATTTTTCACTGTCCCCCTCTCACCCCTGTTACGTACAATGCACTTAGCTTCTCACTCTGATTAACTGATGTATGATGTTTACACAGTAATCTCTGTCTTGCAATTACCTTGTCTTCCACCTTAAGCTCTCAGGTTCTTAAATTTCATCCAATGCAGTCCCCTATAATCAGCTTTTCCTTCTAATCCCGTACATTAAGTCTCCCATGACCCATAGTTCTGGGTGATTCTCCCGAAATCTATGCCTTTTCCTAGACCTCTCCAGTCCTTTTCCTTCACCCCTCTTCCATCGCCTTGAACCTTTCTGCTTGAAGACGAAGCCACTGGCTCCAAAAGCTTGCCTAATTATAACCTCCTTTTATGTTTATGTTCTGCCAACACTTGATGAGTAGATTTTTTATCTATCCAATTAAATTATTTTGTCAAAAGTTGATCGTTTTCATGTGCATAAAGGAATATTTTTCAAATTCTCAGCAACTCTGAATGTAGTTTAGATGTTAACAGTGATCTGTGGTTTTGCTCCTGTTAGCATTTCACATAAAATGAAGAGCCCTGAAATTCTGTTTTCATTTACAGTCTACAAGAGGAAGTCAGAGTTATAATTATCACATCAAAAATAAAGTTACTTAATTTTTTGATTGTTTGCCGGTACATGTCTGCAGTCCTTGTAGGCAGTGAAAACCTCATCACATAAAACCATAGCACACCACAAAAGAAGCCAAAACAAAGTGATGTAGCTCATTGCTAAATTGGAACACTATGTGGTAGTTCATTTTCAGCATTTGTGCGGGAACACTGCTGCAACAATTCATGTGCACTTGTAGGAAACTTAAGGCAACAATGAACCATCATGTGACAGTGGTCAAACTAGTCTAAATGACTAAGAATGAAGTGGCAGAATAACAGCGAAGAAATAGGAATCCCAAGAAAAGAGACGGCTCTGGTGATTGGAGCAAGGCACAGCACAACCAAGCCCATAGAGAGAAAAATGAAGATCACAGATCAATTACCAAAACCTTCCACAACATTTTGAACATGAAAAAGTCACTCTCCAGTGGATTTTGCAACTGCTCACACCCATTCAAAATGCCCCTGAACAAATGCAGCAGTGGAAATATCGCAGTTGTGTCAGATCAATACAGCTGTCTTCTTCAGCCACCTAATCACCAAGGATAAGCACCAAGCATATCACTACGATCCTGAGGCAATGGAGCAAAGCAAGCAGTGGAAGCATGCCTATGCACTACCACCAAAATAGGTGGAGACCCAACTATCACCTGGCAGATGATGCCGATTGGTTATTGGGAGTGTCCCGGTATGGTGCTAACAGATATCCTCTTAAGGAGCAAACCATCATAGGAGCATACTAATGAAAACTCCTAATTTATGGAAAGCAGCCAAAACAACAGTTGCAGGATACAGCATAAGGTTGTGGTTTTGTTCCATGACAAAACCCCAGCTCATCCTATACAGGAAACAGTTACATATGCTGCTTCCTTGAGCTATCAAATTTTGTCTCCCCCTTACCATGGCACTCAGTGACTTCTCCCTCTTTCTTCAAGTGAATAAAGCACTGAGTGGCAGGCATTTCCAGAATGAAAGCAAGGTGATTTTCGTAGTGGAACATATCATGACCAGCCAAAGTATTTACTTCTATAACCAAAGCCTCGCTCAGGTCATCCATTGTTCAGAAAAATGTGTTGCACTGGAGGGAAGATACTTAGAGAACTGACACAGTCACCAAGTCATGGCCGTAGCTTGATTTCTTAAAGGTTGTAATAAAGATTTTATGAATACTCTTCATATAGCATGAAATTTGCAGAAAGATGCCATAAGTACATATACTACCACAGAAAGAAAAGTATACCCAATTAGAGGTTTTCAATTCACTGAAGATTTACTGCTGTAACAGTATACAATGAGTACATGAAATGGTTACATTTACAGATCAATAGCACGAGCAGTTCTGAAATATCACGTATCAACCCGTGATGAAACAGCCATATTAGTATATTGGGTAGCCCCCATGGGCAGCAACGCAGATGCTGAAACTCTGGCATCTTATCAATCGTGCAGATTGTGAATACTGTTCTCGGATATGTTATTCCACTGCTCGAACTGTTCATGTATTCTGTATGAATTGTTGGTTGACAAGTCACACAAGCCACTTCTTGTTCCAGGCGAATACAGAGATTCGTTCTAGTCAGAGAAGCTGCTGCATGATTTGCAGAGCATGTTGAGTTTCAAAGGACAGTGTCTGGGTGAGCATTATCCCGTTTGGAACAACACACACCTTCCCATTGCAAGAACAATACAAGAGAGATTCTAACAACATTCTGCATGTACCAAGCACTGGTTAGTGTATCTTCCAGAAACACCAAAGGTGAACAAAAGTTGTAGCTTATCACATCAAAGACCATAAGACCAGGCATGGAGCCAATGCGTCTTGGACAAATGTGCTCTACAAGTCGGCACTCACCAGGTCTATGTCGTACATGCAATCAACAATGATTTGTGTGCAGGCAGAATTTGATTTCATCACTGAAGAGCATGGCGCACCACTCCATCTTCCAAGCAAACCTCTGAAACCACCAGTTGAGCCCTGCATATTGCTGCTGTGGCACAAGTGGAAGATGGGCTACACGTGTGCATGCCCATAGTCCCACTGGTGATAACTGGTTCACAAAAGTTCGTCTTAACACCTTTGGCCTCACAAACCCTCTTATCTGTGTTGTGGTAGTTGTACAATCTGCCACTGCTGTCATTACAATATGACAGCAGGCATCTGTACTTTGTGGACATCCAGAACCTCATCTATGGATGTGAGAATGTTCATGTGACCTCTGATACTGGCATTGTTGCACAAATGATGCAGCATGTCCAACTTGTGTGGCAATTCTCCAAAAGGACCATCCTGCCACTCTGAAGGCCACAGTTCCACACCTTTTGATACTCACTCCATTGGATCCAGGAAGCGTGAGTATCTCCATGGCATGGTTGCCTGCTTGCTTCACCACACTGAGCCTTCTGGCTGCAAGCATTCCCTACTACTAAAGGGTAGGGTAAACACAGATGGCACTGAGGCAGCTGTGCCACAATGCTATCTGTTAGCAGGCGACGTTTGCACAATTATCAGTACATCTATCATCCAGGTGGCATATGCCATCCTTCGGGTCAAAATCGGCAGTGCTTTCCAGGTGTACTAACATTTCTTTCTTCTTTTTCCCTCCTGTTGTTGTGGTCTTCAGTGCAGAGACTGGTTTGATGCAGCTCTCCATGCTACTCTATCCTAAGCAAGCTTCTTCATCTCCCAGTACCTACTGCAACCTACATCTTTCTGAATCTATTTAACATATTCATCTCTTGGTCTCCCTCTATGATTTTTACTCTCCACGCGGCCCTCCAATACAAAATTGGTGACCCCCTGATGCCTCAGAACGTGTCCTACCAACCAATCAATTCTTCTAGCCAAGTTGTGCCACAAAAATTTCTCTTCTCTCCAATTCTATTCAATACCTATTCATTAGTTATGTGGTCTACCCATCTAATCTTCAGCATTCTTCTGTAGCACCATATTTTGAAAGCTTTTATTCTCTTCTTGTCTAAACTATTTATCGTCCGTGTTTCACTTCCATACATAGCTACACTCCATGCAAATACTTTTAGAAACGACTTCCTGACATTTAAATCTATACTCTATGTTAACAAATTTCTCTTCTTCAGAAATACTCTCCTTACCATTGCCAGTCTACATTTTATATCCTCTCTATTTCAACCATCAGTTAATTTGCTCTCCAAATAGCAAAATTCATTTACTATGTTAAGTGTCTCATTTCCTAATCTAATTCCTCAGTATCACCTGATTTAATTCAACTACATTCCATTAGCCTCATTTTGCTTTTGTTGATGTTTATCTTATATCCTCCTTTCAAGACACTGTCTATTCTGTTCAACTGCTCTTCCAGGTCCTTTGCTGTCTATGACCAATGTATATTTGCACTTAACATTCGAAGACATCTCTTCCTCTCATCAGTTTCCATTGCTACGATAGTTGGCCTTGGTTGTTGCAGTCATAATAAAGTATTAATCTTGGTCACATTTAGTTTGTATTACTAACTGAAAAGATGGGGATAGGATAAGTTTTTCATATCCTATTACATAAAGTCTGTGGTATGTAAAGTGGAGTAAACAAAATTTTGTTTGTAAAGAAGACACCTGCCTATCTGCTAAAATTGAGCTTGCTTACTTTGATAGCTATAGTACTCTAAAGCTCACATATCAATGTTGAAGAATGCTTAATTTATTCTTGGAAGACCAACATGTAATCAACAAAGCACCAAATTTCTTATACATATTTCAATGGTTGATTGACTACTTTATTAGAAATTTTATATGGTAAAATAATGCTGGCTGGAATTTTCTGTAAATTATTCATGACATTCAATTAGAGGACTTGCATTTTTGAGAAACTGGTCCTACCAGCATTACTACTTCACTTCTTACTTGAGAGATATGAAGCACAATGTCATGTTACATATGTCAACTTTAAAGAGGGATGACATGTCATCAGCATGGAGAGGAAAAAAATGCACGCACGGAGGGAGGGGAGGGGAGGGGAGGGGAGGGGAGGGGAGGGGAGGGGAGGGGAGGGGAGGGGAGGGGAGGGGAGGGGAGGGGAGCGGAGTGAAGTGAAGCGCAGGGAGGGGAGGGGAGGGGAGATTCAATCTATTCCATCTTATGGGCCAACTTCAGAATTTGAGAAGACAGTCAATTCAGTTTTGTACTTTTTCTATAATCACCAACAAATTTGTCAACAGGTAGAAAAGAGAAGAGCTATTTCTGCAAACTGACAGAAATTTGAACTAGAAATAAATTTAACTTTATTCCCTAAAACAATTAAATTCAGATTGTTTTTCTACAAAACCAAATTTACATTCATGATCATACCTGGTCGCACATTCTTTCGTTTCTGCATCAAGTTAGGCTTAGTAATGACTAGCAGATTTGTAGATACAGAAATCAATAAATAACACATTTTGCATACTGTCATTCAAATATTAAGCATCAATTTACACTTGGGAAAATCAGTCTTTGCGTAAATGAAATTAATTACAATTTTGTGAGGAATTTCTTGCATATACCGGGTGATCAAAAAGTCAGTATAAATTTGAAAACTGAATAAACCACGGAATAATGTAGATAGAGATGTACAAATTGACACACATGCTTGGAATGACATGGGGTTTTATTAGAACCAAAAAAATACAAAAGTTCAAAAAATGTCCGACAGATGGTGCTTCATCTGATCAGAATAGCAATAATTAGCATAGCAAAGTAAGACAAAGCAAAGATGATGATGTTTACAGGAAATGCTCAATATGTCCATCATCATTCCTCAACAATAGCTGTAGTCGAGGAATAATGTTGTGAACAGCACTGTAAAACATGTCAGGAGTTATGGTGAGGCACTGGTGTCGGATGTTGTCTTTCAGCATCCCCAGAGATGTCGGTCGATCACGATACACTTGCGACTTCAGGTAACCCCAAAGCCAATAATCGCACGGACTGAGGTCTGGGGACCTGGGAGGCCAAGCATGACTAAAGTGGTGGCTGAGCACACGATCATCACCAAATGACAAGCGTCTAGCAATATGGGGTGATTCTAATAAAACCCCTTGTCATTCCAAGCATGTGTGTCAACTTTTACCTCTCTATCTACATTATTCTGTGGTTTATTAAGTTTTCAAATTTATACTGACTTTTTGATCACCCAGTATACCATATTTATCCAACAATAAGACACAGGTTGCCTTACAGTCATAGATTAAACTGCTGTTCCTGAGATCAATGTTTTTACATTGTACAACAGCCTAATTCAAGGGTCATGTTACATTTATGTACAAAACTTTGGCAACTCAAGCTCAACACAGAGGGTAGTAGGGGAGACAGTGGGACCAGCTTGGGCAAGAACTAGGACAGAGAGAGAGAGAGAGAGAGAGAGACAGAGAGAGAGAGAGAGAGAGAGAGAGAGAGAGAGAGAGAAGGGCAGCAAGTTTCGTTATGCTGCCAACAACAGGAATGCATACCATGTACCATGGCTTTTTACAAACATCTACCATGCTTAAACTGTGTTTTGCCTGAATCCAGTTGTTGGAATTGAACACAATTATACTGTAAGTTTCTACTGGAGACAAATTAATACTAAAAAAAGATTCACCATCATGTAGAACACTTAAAAGCTGGGACAACAAATTATGTCTGAGCTTCAACAAGGGAGCTAAAGCTGCCACTATTCCACAGTGCCACTGATTTTCAGAGCTGCCAACAGTGTTGACTTTAAGTGGTAAATTTTTGCCAATTCAGCTCTATGGAGACATAGGACATCTTGTTGTCGTTCAGTTTGCTTGTATTGTCAATGCAGTAAGATCTGTAAATTGTAGCAATTGATAATGCATGCAAATTAAAGCCATGACTATTGAGAAATGTGAATCTGTGAGCTCGCAGTTCACTATTGGTTTATGCAGCCAATATGACACTAGTTTTAAGTTAATAACAATTCATGAAGGGAACACCACAGGAAGAAAATGTGGTATCACAGATGTGAATGTTCATAGATGGTGCCAGCTGAATAAATTAAAGACTACCCATTCTGTATGCCAAACTTTCATGGGACAGGGGCAGGGGCAGGAAAAGTTGCATGAATTGGTGCTTTAGGTTGCTCAGCACATGTGAGAAATGCAATGAAGACTTCTCAGTTACTAAAGAGATTATCCAAATGAAAATGCTGGAGATAAATAGGAATCGTCCAACTGCATATGTCGCTGAATTCAATGCAAGTACTGGCTGGTGCATGATGATCATGACGACGACGGTGATGATGATGATATGATGGCAGGGATTACTTCATGATGCATGACAATGATAGCTCGGTGACTTCCACAGCACTTCACTTCACGAAAAACAACTTAAATATCAGCATTATGTAATCAACTTTAGAAAACTGCATGACAATTTGATGGCCATATGGGCAACGTCAATTAAATGCCTGTTTATTCTGATATGCCATGAAATGTTACTGTCAGCATAAAGAACATTGAAAGTGTTCTTATAAAAAAATTATGGAAATGGAAAAGCCAGAATAATAGTAATGTTGGGGGCACTTGAAGATGGACAGAAGATCATCCCATATGTGATTCCACTCAGGTAAAATATAACAAAAGGAAAACTGCCTGCATGACTCACCCTTATGTTCCACGAAAAGGGATGGATGACAAATGATCCGACATTAGATTGTTTGACAACCACGCTTTACGAAGAACACAGACTAGGTAACAATTCCTGGTGGCATGACCTCACAACTTCAAGAAATGGATGTTGTTGTTAACAGACCTTTTAAGGCTCACCTGGAGCAGTTTTCCAGTGAGTAGCTTCAAGGTGACCATGCCCTCACTTTGGAGGGTGGGGTGGGGTGGGGTGGGGTGGGGTGGGATGGGGTGGGGTGGGGTGGGATGGGGTGGGGTGGGATGGGGTGGGGTGGGGTGGGATGGCGGGAGGGAGTTAAATAAATCCTCAATATTTATGGTGGATCAGTGGATACTTATTTCCTGGAGCAGAATCCAGAACTGCAATTGAATCTATCCTGAAAGTATTTAAAGGACCAGTCTTGCCCCACACTGGCGTTGTCTGCCAGTAGTTCCGCAGCACGGTGCTACTGTCTGCTGCTGAAGATGATGGGTGTGCTTCACACATCCACAGTGTATGAGCAACCGAGATTTATTCATTTTCTATGGAACAAGGGACAAATGCCCACTGAAAACCACTGTGAAATGCTGCAGTGAACATATGGAGAAAAGTGTCTCACTTTGAGAAGTTTGACGTGTTGGTGTTGTGAGTTGGCTAAATGTGTGAAGACTTGTGCGCATATGAGAATGCAGGAAGGCCACAGGGTTCAGTGACTGATGACAACTTATCTTGCGTGTATGCATGGCGAAAACTGATCTGCGTGTGCACCTCAAGGACATTTCCTAGGGTCTCGGCATTTCATATGGTAGTGTCTATGTCATTGTTCATGGGCCCTTAGGATACTGGATGGTTTCAAGTCAGTGGATGCCAAAGCTGTTGGCAGATATGATGATAGGCAAACAAATTATTGCTTCGCTCAATCACCTGCAATGGTATTCCGAGGAGGGTGACAATTTCCTGACTGCATTGTTACTGGTGGTGAAATGTGGGAACTGCATTTTACACCAGAATTAAAGCAGCAGCCCTATGATGGTTCCAAAGTCAGCTGAACAAATTCTGCCACATGTCCACACAAAATTTAGTGCTGCGAGATGACAAATAGCTGAACTGGTGTGGGTACTGTGGAAAAAGAGTGTTAGATATCTAGATTAGTATGTATATTGGTAATTACCTGTATGTACCTTATATAGTCTAGTAAAAATAGGGAAAAGATTTTCTGATTCACCATCACCATCACCATCACAAGTAGTGGTACCACAGACTAGTCACTCAACTACTTACTTACACGGAAACTACATGACAATCAGATTTCTGTAGTTTTTATATTTATGGTAAACTAAGCACAGAACTCAGAATCAATTTGCCAAAGCTGTTAGATGCAGCCCTCAAAAATTCTTGAGAAAAATCAACACTGAAGTTTTCAAAATGTCTACAATGCCTAATATAATGTCTATTTCGATGGGGCACATGGCCCTGTAGTGGATTGCTCACCTACCACGTGTGTGACCTCTGTTAAGTTCCCACACACGGTAAATTTTAAACAAAGTTGCACGTTCCACGAGTTCTTCCATGAAGAATAAAATACATAAAGATGAAAAATTTTAATTTTTTATGTGTATGATTTTCTTTGATTGAAGCAATCCTTATTAATAATCTTCAGTAAAACTTCTGTAATCAAGAATTTGCAATGAAAAAAGATTTTAACATGTCATATGTAATTAGAAGCAAGGTGGTGTCATTTTTATGAAAAATGCACAATTTGATATGCATTAACTAGCATATATTTGATGAATTATATATTTAAGGTATCAGGTGTTGGAACTCAATAGAAGAATAAAAAAACTAAAAAAATAAAGACCGAAACAAGACTCAATCCACTGATTATCAGTCTTGAGGGACACTGACTTTTTTCCACCTTTATGCGTTTCACACTTGATGGACATGTTCATGGAACTTCCACCTTTGTTCAAAAATTTACACCACCAGGAATCGAACACAGGAGCCGTAAGTAACATGTAGGAATTCCACCACAGAGCCACACTGCCTGTCTACTTTAGGGAAAACTGTGTTCCGTGGAACTCTGGTGTTCCACTGGAAATGAATAACTGCTCTGCGATAAACTTAACAATATGGTGTTTTTTTCACTGCACTTTGTGACATAATTTTTTAAAAGTTTTATTAGGGTTTTTTGTGTTATTAATGATGATTTAGAACTGAAGCAATCATTCAACAAAGCAAGTTATTCTTTTTTTTAATTTACTAGCCTTCAAAACCAAAAAGTATCCCATCAAAGTATCAGGATTCTCCAGGTGTTCCATCAGAGGAAAAGTCTGTGAATCCCTGCTTTAGCATATTAGAGGTGCTCTGAAACCTTGAAAGTCGAGTGTATCAAAAATTTGAGAGTTGCCTCAACTGCCTTGAGTTCAACTACACCTAACCACAAATACAAAAATTACAAAAATCTGATTGCTTAACAGTAAGCAAAAAAAAAGTGAAAATAAAAATTATTGTAAGCTATTTTTTTGTTTATTTTATTTCTCATTTTATTACCAAAACATATACAGTTAATGGCATAAGCTTAGAAATGTATACAGTAAATGGCATAAGTTTAGAATGCTAACTTATTTTAGGCAGATAAGCATGTTTAAAAAGAGAGGGTAATCTTATAGCCATGATAATGTGGTATCTTTGTGATGTCTCGGCAGCCACAGCACATTTATTCTCAGTATACCACTTGATCTTCAAACTATTCTATTGTCAGGACAAGATTGATAGTCATAAACAAAATACACAAAATACAGGCAGAATAATGTTCTACACTATTATCCTGAGTAACTGACAGGAGTGAAGTATTGTGCATAGCTCTAATGTTTTGTCAACATCTTATTTCTGTGGGCAGTTTCTCTCTCCTACTTTAAGGGGAATATGTGTGTGATGAAACTGGTCAAAGAGTGACATTTTCGAGTTATTATCTCTTAATAATATCTGACCTCTCCTGAATAATTTGATGCATCAATTGTGAAATAATTCCAATCGGAAGTGTAGCTTTTATTATTTCAAAATTAATAGTGTGCATATAAAAACATCCAGGCATTCTGCTCCGACTTCCTTAATTATCTCAAATCTCCAGAACTATGGCTGGGATTTTCAGCTATTTATTCCTTGAATTTATGTTAATGTTTGTGTTAAGAAGTTGGATGCAGTGTTTAATCAGAAATGTCAGTATTGCACATGCATTTTGTGGAGACTCTAAACGGTAAAGGAAGACTTACAGACAAAAACATTTATGAACTCCAGCAACATTATGAAATGGGGATAAGAAACAAAACACATGACCTGCAGGGGATGAAAAGAGCAGTGTGGGCTATCAAATTATCCACTGATGATACCCCTATATATGGTCTTTGCCACCTGTTACTGGTTCATGGTGCAAGCACCACAAAGCTCAAAAAGTGGGTACAGAGAAACATTTTAGGCACAAAAATGCATACCATCTGCAGTGATGGAAGCTATTAAACCACTATACAGACAGACAGCTCATCCTGGCCCCCTTTCCAAATGTCTCCTTGGTCAAATGCAAAACCCAAATGAGGCTTTCAATAATGTCATTTGGACCTGCATACCAAAAAATATCTTTGTGGGAATGAAAACACTGTGCTTGGGCGTTTGTGATAACATTTAATGATGGTAGTAAGGGAAGAATCAGGGTACTAGAGCAACTGGGTATCACTCAGGAGCCAACATATTGTAAGTGTTCCAGTTAATGGATCAACTTAGATCATGAAAGCCCAGTGTGCAGCAGAGGAAATTACTAAAGAAGCAAGAGGCAGGAAAAGAGAGAAGCATTTAGGTTTGCAGGGTGATCAAGAACAGGGTCCAGGTAAAGCTGATTATGGGCATGGCTGTTTCTAGGAGCTAGCATGCATGTAGTATGTTAATATCAAATGCAACAATTAAACTTTATTTCCAAAAAATAATTTTCTTAAATAAAATTCACCCATTATCTCAGGAACTACTAAAAACATGTACATCTAATTTTCCACTATGTTACCTCTCAGTATACTGTTGCTGAACAACCAAAACATTTCTACTTATAATGGTCTTTTACTTACAGAAGCAAAAATGGAATAAAAAAATGAACATAAATTTTAAAAAAATCATAACTAACTAATTATTTGTCTGTGTATTATGATTCTGGTTCAGTAATCAGAAAAGGAGTGAAACTATACTTCCCAAACATTTCAGATATCTCTATCTGCCAAAAGTTCTTAGATAATGGGTCATCTATATTGCACATTTAACACTAAGTATAGGATGTTGATAATCCCTTAATAGGAGAGCAACCATTGTACGAATGACATTACACATAATTGTTCTTTTAGATACTTAATTTAAATTTTGAAAATTTAACAATCTATCTAAAAATGATTGTAAATAAATTTGACACAGCCAGTGGGAGTTGTAGAAAGCTAGTAAGGAAGCCATTCAGATTAACTTATAAGGAAAAATCTAGTAGCTCTCAGTCTACACTTAAGTAATCAACAAAACTCACATTTGGCAGCAGGTACTTTCACCATAAAGAATGCTTGTTTTCATGATTACTTACACTCATGTAGTACAAGGAAAGTTCTACTTTCTGTATTCAGTTAACGATTTCATAAAAGTATCACATAATTGCACTTCACATACTTCAGCAAAGAAATTGAAGGCATATTTCAGAACTTTTGGATGTATTAACATGTTTTTTGATAATTGGTAGTGGAGTGTTGTTGGGTTGTGCTCCTCTCTCAATTAAAACCATCAAAGAAGCATTACAAAACCAGTAGTAAGCATTATAATGCATTATTCTACAAGGAGACAGCCAAAATGTTTTTTGTTTAACGGCCATACTGTACAGAATTAGCACGCCAAACATGCAAAATCAATGCAAGGCAATCATCCCTGCATTTCACCACGTTGGAGACGCTCATTTGGTGAAACACCGTGTCCTGCTGTGTGGAAAAAATCCAAAGCTGTCTGCTGCGCATCCTAATCCAACAGGAATCCTCAACCCTTTGAGGCCTTTTTCTAATGGACCTAAAACTCGCATGGGGAGATATCAAGCTAATAGGGCAGGGGCTTGATTGTCCCCCACTTGAGTTGGCGTAAGTTCTGCATTATGACATTTGTGTTAGGAGTATGCGCATTATTATGAAGCAACAGCACCCCTTGGTGCACCATTCCACAATAGTGGTTTTTAACAGTCATGATGCCCCATACACATTCTTCATTCTCCAATGGATTTTTATCAGTGTTTGTCTTTCAGCAGCCAAGAAAAGAATAACACTATGTTGACCCTGTTTGGATACATTTGGTGTCACTATAATTCACATTTCCACATTCACTGCATACATGTCTGAAAGACACAACTGCCATCCTGATCACTTGCCTACATGTTGGTGCTTATATACCCACATCAAAGTCACATTATGTTGGATAATACACTGTACCAACGCCTACAAATAAACTTTCTGATTGGCCCTTATAAACACAGAAAATGAAAAGTAATAAAATTTTGTTAAAGAGAAGGTTCTAATCATGATCACCCCACATTCTTATCTATAGCTGTTGGCTATTAAGCTACATGATCCGCAGTCTAACACCAAATTCTGACTGAAGCACAGTTGTGATTTCGTAAACCAAACCAAACCAAATATAGAAAGGATTTTGATGAAGTGGTGTGCATTTTTGGTTTTTGTCATATATAAAATGTCAGATTTCTCACATTAGACTAATACAAGTAAAATAACACAGTATAGGCAATCTTCATTGTTTTGGTGTAGCACAGATGCGTGCTGTCAATCCAGAGTAATATCAGTGCTTATAGTGTCCATTTACTTACCAGATTCCCAGTCTTCATCTTCTGCTGAATCTGAGTCACTGGATTCAGCCTCAGACGACTCACTAGGGGTGTCCTGGAAATGCGTTCGTTGCTGCATGTCTGTATGCTGCCAAAGTTTACTGGCTGACAGGTCACTTGGTACACGGCGCATGTAAAGTGTCACCTGGCATGGCAAACGAAAGTTAGTCTGATTTCAATATATGACAAATTTATCTCCAAAATTAAATGACAGTGCCAACAGAAAGAAATTGTACCAAATGGCAGCAGATATAAACACAAATAAATAATCACAAATACTAATTTTCAGGAAACAATGAGTCCTTGATCCAGCACAGATAGAATGGGATATTAAAAACAAAGATTCCAAGATTTACCATATATATATATATATATATATATATATATATATATATATATATAAACAGAAAGAAACTTCCACATGGGAAAAATATATTAAAAACAAAGATTCCAAGACTTACCAAGCGGGAAAGCGCCGGCAGACAGGCACATGAACAAAACACACAAACACACACACAGAATTACGAGCTTTCGCAACTGGCAGTTGCTTCGTCAGGAAAGAGGGAAGGAGAGGGAAAAATGAAAGGATGTGGGTTTTAAGGGAGAGGGTAAGGAGTCATTCCAATCCCGGGAGCGGAAAGACTTCCCTTAGGGGAAAAAAAGGACAGGTGTACACTCGCACACACACACACACACACACACACACACACACACACACACACACACACACACACACATCCATCCGCACATACACAGACACAAGCAGACATATTTAAAGGCCCTTAACTCTTTGCCTTTAAATATGTCTGCTTGTGTCTGTGTATGTGCGGATGGATATGTGTGTGTGTGTGTGTGTGTGTGTGTGTGTGTGCGCGCGAGTGTACACCTGTCCTTTTTTTCCCCTAAGGGAAGTCTTTCCGCTCCCGGGATTGGAATGACTCCTTACCCTCTCCCTTAAAACCCACATCCTTTCATTTTTCCCTCTCCTTCCCTCTTTCCTGACGAAGCAACTGCCAGTTGCGAAAGCTCGTAATTCTGTGTGTGTGTTTGTGTGTTTTGTTCATGTGCCTGTCTGCCGGCGCTTTCCCGCTTGGTAAGTCTTGGAATCTTTGTTTTTAATATATTTTTCCCATGTGGAAGTTTCTTTCTGTTTTATATATATATATATATATATATATATATATATATATATATATATATATATATATATATATATATAATAGAAAGAAACTTCCACATGGGAAAAATATATTAAAAACAAAGATTCCAAGACTTACCAAGTGGGAAAGCGCCGGCAGACAGGCACATTAACAAAACACACACACAGAATTACTAGCTTTCGCAACCGATGGTTGCTTCTTCAGGAAGGAGAGGGAAAGACGAAAGGATGTGGGTTTTAAGGGAGAGGGTAAGGAGTCATTCCAATCCCGGGAGCGGAAAGACTTCCCTTAGGGGAAGAAAAGGACAGGTGTACACTCGCACACACATACACACACATATCCATCCGCACATACACAGACATACACAGACACAAACAGTTTACAAACATTTCGTGTAAACTCGTGTAAACTCGTGAATACTATTTCACAGCTTCAGTTCCTTTCACCCATTACACAACCATCTCAGTTTTTTCCAACGACTTTCGTTTTATTTCCATTCCCGTTTTTCCCACATAACCGATCATTTTTTAGCAGCTTCCCACAGGTTTACACGTCATTATTTCTTCATCAAACAATTGTTAGCCTCATTCTCATAACCTGCCAGTACATAACCAGTCCTTTGAATACATTTACACACATATCCTTCGAGATTTTATTCGAAATTTTTTTTCGAATTTTATTTTTTCGGAAATTATTTTTTCGAAACTTTTTACGAAATTTTTTTTTTTTCGAAATTTTCTTGAATTTCCCCACCCTTTAACGTGATCTGGAGACAACATAGCTACCCAACCTTTGCACCCATTGTTGTTCAGCAACCTAAGTTCTGCACATGATAAGTGTCTGTGTATGTGCGGATGGATATGTGTGTGTATGTGTGTGCGAGTGTACACCTGTCCTTTTTTTTCCCCTAAGGGAAGTCTTTCCGCTCCCGGGATTGGAATGACTCCTTACCCTCTCCCTTAAAACCCACATCCTTTCGTCTTTCCCTCTCCTTCCTGAAGAAGCAACCATCGGTTGCGAAAGCTAGTAATTCTGTGTGTGTGTTTGTGTGTTTTGTTCATGTGCCTGTCTGCCGGCGCTTTCCCGCTTGGTAAGTCTTGGAATCTTTGTTTTTAATAAACAGTAAGTGGCAAAACTGAAAAGTCATCAGAATCCCAAGCCAACAGAAAATTAGAACAGCAAGCTGACGATCACATTCTAGCGATATGTGAGTTTAGAAAACTTGAAATGGTATAAAGGTAACTGGATAGTTATGAAATAATCAGAGGAGTTTCTAGAAGGGAAAGGATGAAAGGGGAAAAGTCAGCAACAGAAAAAGAGAAGGAGCAGTCAACAAGGGAGAAAAACCAGTCAACAATAAAATCAATGAAAGACTAAATGATAAAAGATGACAGGGAATGGATAAGGAGGTAACAGAACATTAAGTCACTAGTCCAGCCATCTTAATGAGAAGTTCATGAAATCTGCCCTGGTAATATACAGTTCAACTCTACTTTCATGTCACCAGAATCAATGTTTTCCTGCTGTTCGCAACATCTTTTATTGGTTTCTTCATATTTTCTATGTTCACAGTATTAATTCACACCCACTTCGCATTAACATGATTATAAATGTCCTACCATTTTCACTTAATGAAACAGTGCTCATAGAGGATAAAAAAAGATGTAACTAGTATAACATGACACTAGTGTGACAACAGCCTCCAAGAAGTGTGTATAAACACTAGAAGAAGTGTCATCTTTCTTGTGCCCTGGACTTGCTAGTTATGAAACAGTAGTCTGAAACTAGTCTAAAAAATTCATGCCAATATGCTTTATCTCCTGCCACTATCATCGCTAACCGAACAATAACTACATACTGTACACAGCATTGTACATAGACATTATGTAAGTGAACAGAGGTTTGCACCGTTTGTTTAAAGTCGAAGCACAGTGTCTTTTGTCACCATTTAATTATAGGAAATAACACAAAGAGAGACAGGAAGACTTGAAAGAGATGTACAAGTAAAAATCACTGAAGAAGTTGATGTTCATTGTGGAACAAACAAAACTCTGAGCTCCACAGCTGTACTGGAACACATTTATTACGTTGCGACTGGTTTCATTCAAAGGTGGTCATCAGGCCATACTGCCAACTGTCTTGATAACAAAGTAACAGAAAGTTGTTCCAATATCATGACTTCAGTAACCTTGCAACATTATGGAAGGCAAATTGCGGTACATCACAACTTCATCAATGCTCCGCAATGTTCCACCAACTGCCTACCAGAACCATGACAAGCAGTGAGTACAGGCAATCTGGCATGCTGCATACACTAGAGTCTAACGTGGATCCACTAGTGTTTGATTTTACAAAGTATTCTAAGGGCAAGCTGTACGGCGTACCTGTCAACTTTCACTGGTGATTGGTCATTGTGCTTTTTTTGAGTGAACTATACGCCAACCAGCTGTCTTCAGAAGTGAATAATTAATTTTTAAGTGATGGTAATAGTGATGTTCTGTTCATTTTCACCATCTTTCCTTGTACATTATTAGTACACTGGCAGTTTTATTTGTCATTATCAGTGTGAACAGAATTGACAAGTCAGTGCATAATATATGGTTAAATCCTTTTGAGTTAACAATGTTGATGAAACCAGACATACTTTAACTTATTGTTGGACTAGTTTTGTCAGCACAAGTTACACACACTAGCTTCTTGCTGGACATAGATTGTTTGACTGCGGTTTTAGTGACTGATTTTGCATGACTTCACAAACTTACAGGATCTGAGGCAGCTATGAACTATAATTTTTGTTGCAGTTGATATTTATATTCATGTGTGATGTACTTGCATGCTTTTGTAGTGGTTAGTCAGGATAAAAAACTTCGGTGTAGATTGAATTTGGTAGCGGGAAACTGAACATTTGGAATTAATGTGCAGTTAAATGAATTTTGCTTACACACTGCCATATTCAATGCTCTGCTGACAGTACTTATATTAATTATTATTTAGATTTTTTTATTTGAATTCATAAATTATGTGAGGCCACCAATCACACATGTAAAGATTTTTCAACAAATAATTATTTGGTTTAAACTATAAGCCTCTGGTTTCATCAACATTGTTCACCCAAAATGATTTAACCATATATTATTCACTGACTTGTCAATTCTGCAAGGATCAATTCCACAACAAATGTATAGGCTTTAAAGTGACGGTGCATGACTGACATCTATGACTTCATAACAGTTCAAGCCAACAAATTAGGTCATGTATTGCTCACACTGATAACAAATAAAACTGCCAGGGAACTAATAATGTATAAGGAAAGATGGTGAAAATGAAGAAACACATGGCTATTACCATCACTGTTAAAAATTAATTATTCAATTCTGAATAAGAACCTCTTGCAGACTTCACTATATACAGTGAAACCTCTATATAATGTTTTTCAAGGGACCACAAATTCTGAACACTGTATAGAGGAAAACACTATAAAGAGGAAGGCTTCCAAATAATAATTATAGGGCATTATTGAAGATTGGAATACCACTAACCAGCTTTGACAAATTGTGCCATGGATGACATTTTAAATTTTCACAACACGGTAATATGATATTCATTGCAAATGATCAATGTATTAAATGATTAGTTGTTTGTAATTAAAATATGGGGCCCAGTAGGTGGATGGGTGAAAGGAAATGGATCAGTTTATACTGTAAAAAACTAACAGATTCTTAAGATATGACATCATTTTCCAAAGCTGACACGTGGTATCCCGTTCTTCAGTTGACCCAATTATAGAATATGAGCCAAATTTTGTTTATGATATACTGAACATATTACATAAAAACACAGTAAATGGTACAAATTAAAAAAGAATTAGTTACAAAAAATTACTTTAATAATTAAATTATGAAATGGAACTTAAATTTGCACAAAACTCTAGGAACCTAGCAATCTGAAAATCACATACCTATGATTTTTAAAATATTTGAGCAGGCATGTTTGTTTTCTATTTCTCCTAGACTCTATGGCCAAATGAGCAAGTTGAACTACTGTTCCGTCCTCAAGTCTATGGGCAATCATATATCTCCTGAATGTTTCAAAGCCTTCAGCTGCCTTAGTATGTGAGCGCACAGGGTTATCTTCCTTGTCACTGTCACTTTCACTACACTATTATTCTCCAAGCTTCTCTCTGCAGTCAGCTCCTCAATACTTTGTACTCCTGTGGTTGCCACCTTGTCATCCACAACCACAAAGTCTTCAAAAGTGACAGAATCACAGCCTATTAATTCCGGAAACTCTTGCAAATCACTTGCAACATCTTTCACAGGAGCTGCCATCTCATTTTCACAGAATCCCGCTTTTGTGAAACAGTTTTTAATAGTTTCAGCACTGACTTCCCTCCACGAGTACATAATTACATTCATTGCCTGTAAAATACTTTCACATTTCTCAGATAGGATATGTCTGGTGGATGTGCCACACATCTATCCACAAACAGCAGCACTTTTCTTGCAGCATTCCCCGTTTTGGCATCAAATTATCTGAGAAACTGAAATAGCACTAAAAAGATTGCAAGCAGAATGTGCATCACGTATCACATGACCAGGTTCTGCTGCTGATATATGAAACACTGAGTGCGGGTTTTCCAAGCCGGTGCCAACTGTGAATCGACAGAACAGAAAACGATGCGTCTACATCCAGTCACTTAAATGTTATATAGAGGTAAATAATTGACCAGGGTACCAAAAATATGAGCGTTACATGGAGGAAATTGTAATATATAGAGGAAACGCAGTAAAGAGGAAAATTTAACATAATTTATATGGGCTTTTAGTCGGGACCGAATAAAATGGATGTAACAGAGGAAAACGTTATATGGAGGAATGTTATAAAGAGGTTTCACTGTATTACTATCTGCATTCAAATCTGTCTGCTTATTTCTCTAATTGGCTACAAAGCTCTCACTAGGCCACAAACAAAGTCACTGACCTTTATCCAATATTCCACACACAATTTTCATAATACGTCTTTGTTAAGTTCGTATGGCTGTAGGCTTGGCCCATCTCCAGTTTCATTTCCTAACAGTCACGAACACAACGCCAATAATATCACCCATTTAGTCATTACAATTATTCCCAATATGCTTATTTTGTACAATTTTTAGATGGTCTGAACACGTAAGACATACAGTACACTATTGGAGGTTAAAGCTGACATTACACAATAGTTCCATGTCTAACTTCTGACACAATGAGAATTTTATTTACGTTACAGCAATCATTTCCTGAATTAATTCCCACTCATTTTATTATCTCTCATATGGCTGGTTCAATAATGTCTCTGTCAGTCTTCTATATTTTCCTTACAGCATACTGGTAATACAATGTTTTGCTCTGAATCTGCACTATCATGCTTCTTTCCGTGTGTTCTCCCCCCACAGTTGAAGCTGTTCTGTGATCAAAATCAATAAATTATATCTACTCACAAATTGGACTTTTTTCTAGTTATTTTGATGCATAATCTTCCCCAGTTTAGTTCATCAATTTAGAAAATACGATTTAAATAATGTCAGTAAAATGGATCTACACTGTACCTCAGTATTCCATGAATTACATACCAATTCCTATTCCTTGTCAAGTTGTCTGGTACTTCGGCTTTTAACTGAGCAGTTGAGGTACTGTGGAAGTGAGCCTAATCCCCAAGAAGGGGATAGACAGAATGGGTGTGAATAACTTATAGCCAAATAAGCACCCATGATCAATTAAGGCCAAGTGGGAAATGCTAAAGGCTAACCACAGAAAGATGAACCAATAGATATGCTTTGCAACCCAACAGTTACACCAGCATATAAGATTACGCCACACGGACTGGCTATGAAGTTGGAGCTGCTCAAGTACACAGAGTCTACAGGGTGGTCCATTGATAGTGACTGGGCCAAATATCTCACAAAATAAGCATCAAACGAAAAAACTACAAAGAACGAAACTTGTCTAGCTTGAAGGGGGAAACCAAAGGGTGCTATGGTTGGCCCACTAGATGGTGCTTCCATAGGTCAAACGGACATCAACTGCACTTTTTAAAATAGGAACCCCCATTTTTTATTACATATTCATATAGTACATAAAGAAATAAGAATGTTTTAGTTGGACCATTTTTTTCACTTTGTGATAGATGGCGCTGTAATAGTCACAAACGATTAAGTATGTGGTATCATGTAACATTCCACCAGTGCGGACAGTATTTGCTTCGTGATATATTTCCCATGTTAAAATGGACAGTTTACCAATTGCAGAAAAGGTTGATATCGTGTTGATGTATGCTGCTCGCTATCCTGGATGAGATCATCCAAGTGTCTGGACTGTTCGCCGGATAATTACGTTATTTAAGGAAACAGTAAGTGTTCAGCCACATGTGAAATGTCAACCACGACCTGCAACAATTGATGATGCCCAAATATGTGTTTTAGCTGCTGTCGTGGCTCATCCGCACATCGGTAGCAGACAAATTGCGCGAGAATCGGGAATCTCAAAAACGCTGGTTCTGAGAATGCTACATCAACATCGATTGCATCCGTCAAATTTAAGAAACCATGGCGAGCTAAAGAATAGTAGTAAATGTTCATAATATAACAATGTTTAGATTGAATGTAAGCCTTTCCGATGTATCAAAAGTTGTCTGTCTGTACCGAGAGAAGAACTAATAATAACAATGGAGGAGGGAAACATTCCACGTGGGTATATATATAACAATTTTCTTAGAAGGCACACACAGTCTGTTAGGATCGTCTCTAGCTTCAATAAAAGTATGGAACTCAAATCAAAGTTGTTTGTTGTGAAACACTTGTGAATTAGAGAAAAGGTTAAGTTTGACTATTATTAGTGCATTCACAAATGAAATACACCGTTCTCATTAAGAAGGAAGCTTAAAACTACAGAATGTCTTAAGTTATCTTATGATTTTCTCCTATTTGTTATCCCTTGCAGCTGCCAATGTGTTGGTTTTCAGACACCATGTATACAAAGAAGTTTATTTATAAACTTACTAAGTCATGAACATGTATTAGTGAGGTCTTGGACAGGATTTTGGCGTGAGTAATGAATGAAGGTGGTGAGCTCATTCCCTTTTAAAGAGGAACTGAACACAGAGACTTATGGTGAGTGGCTGATCCTTTAAGAACATAACTGAAAGAAAGTTAATCTGACTGACAGGAAAGAAAACTTCATTGACACTGTTGTGCTGTGTGCACTGCTGACTTCTTTTTGGATTTTTTTAAGACAGGTAATTAATGGACAGTTCTGATGGCTAGGAGCCCGAAAAATGTTATAGGGATTTGAAGAAGTATTTTGCATCATCTTTTCATTGAGTAGGAGTTACAAATTTTAGTGGAGGAGTAATTTTCCTTTGGTAAAATACAGAATTATTAGTAGTTCAAACTGTCTAAGAGAAAATATTAGGAAACTTAACTTTGAAGAGAAATGGTTAGTTGTGCTTTCTACTCTTACTGTTTGACAGTGCCGTTGCAACCTCAAACTAATATACTTACATACCTATGAATGCAGTTAGTGTACAGGCATTATTAATCAATTACAACAGAATAGTACATGGGCAGTATTTTGTGGGCTATGTGGATGACTGTTGCTATTTTATGTCAAACTTATGTAATTAGTACTAAATTTGTATTTGTGCAGTGAATGAAAGACATATATTTCAATTTTTTGTGCAAGTTATTTCCAGAAAGGGGACTTTATGCAAGGACATGTGCTCAAACTGTGGAAAAAACATTTAAACTGTGAACAACTATCTTAAAATAGGAAAGTGCTAGTAGTAATAATTGATGCCAAAATATAATTAGAGATTTGGTGAATAGTTTCATGCAGTAAATTGTTCTTTACACACAATTTGGTGGTGGCAATGTTGGAACCTAATTTATATCATGATTAGCGTTACTAAAAATGTTACTATAATTATATCACTAGTAACAAGAAACTATATACAGGATGCCACTACACTTGTTACAAGAGGTACCAGTGACAATGATCTGCATTGGACTACTGGAAGAAAAATGTAGAAAACAATGTACACATCTGTTTTCAGTGTTCTATAATCTATAAAAAGTATTTGACAGATCTTATGATTTCATATGGATGGTCTGAGGACAATCTGGTAGACAGACACATTTTGGAAGGCTGATCAAAGCTCTCCACATTTCTGTACCGAAGTGCCATCTCTGACAAATTTCCAATTACAAGGTTGTGGGTTCACAGTCACACTCCTTGCCTGTACTTTGTGATCGTGCTCTATTGCACACCACCTACAAACAACACAGTGGATACTGTATTGAGGGAGGACTTTGTAATCAAGCTAATCCTCCTCAAAATTTCTAACCAAGCTCAGCAAGTATTCAATGCTTCTGCAACTAGTAACACCGGAAGAGCTGCACAATCCGTCAACTGATTCAGAAGGCCCTATGAACAACTTAATCTGACAGTGAACACCCAGAAACTGAGTGCTTGCATTTTGTCCTCAGCATTCTCTCCCCTATTGTCATACTAATGTCTGTAAGACAACTACAGCAGATGGATCACTTCTCCTACCTCAGAAATATTCTCTCAGAAAGCTGTATTTCTGACAAGGATATGGGAAATAATATCCACGCTACCCACACTGGAAGGTAGTAGTCTCAACACTGCTGAATGGATGTGAAACAAACGCTGGAAACAAGAAATTTGAGTTCTTTCACTAGCAGAGTCTTAGGTTCTTTATGAGCATCAACTGCAAGGACAATGAACTTGTATTATACTTCTTATGAGGGCACAGAAAAAGTATACAAGTCACTACCAGTAATGACATTTTCCAATGGACTGGCCGCACCCACCACACAATAGCTTGCCTGATAAATTCTGTATGGTGAGATGAACAAAGGAGGAAAGATTAGCATTTAATGTCCCATCCATTCAAGACCAAGTCCAAGTTCAGATTGAGGAACTATGGGGAAGGATAGTGAAAAATTAGTCACGATCTTTTCAAACAGTTTTCGGGCATATGCCTTATGCCATTTGAGGAAACTATAAAAATCCTAAATCTGCCTGGCCAAATGAAGAAAGGAACCTTGTCCTCCAAAATGTAAGTTCCGGGTCTTAACCACCTTGCCCAACCATGTCAGCTGGAGTTGATCTTTTTTAACAAGATCGCAGAAGCAGCAGAAACTCGACAAAAATCGTAAACTATGGTTAACCTAAGCCACATCCTCCTGAATTTTTTATGCACATATTAGTCATTAAGCCACTAGTGGCACCAAGGTAATCAATTTCAATATATCACTTTTCTGGTTTGAATGCAAGGGGGCCCTTGTATCAAACATGGAAGGTGAATGGTACACATTTCAATTCTTCACTAAGTGTTACATATGGAAGATTATGAAAAACATTTCTGCAAATTGTAACTTAAAAATTTCACATAGAAATTAGTGTGTCTTGCAAGCAATTTAAGTGTGGTATGTCACACTTTGTTGTTTATCATCAGCATATCTAAATTATTCATAAGAATCATCTAAATATTTCATTTTCCCTGTATGACTAAAATGAAATTTCAGAAGTACTTGCAACACTTAAGATACCAAGACAAGGAAATGACATTGTTACATTCATTCATTAAGTGCTGTTCTGCATCAAAACCAAACTTCTATTTGGCGATTGGCAATCAACTCTCATGCACATATTTTATTCCTCCCTGTATTTTCTATCAATACATGGCAACTTAATGAACAATAATGTAAAAATTAATCGGTAGGTGAACAAACAATATTACACAAAAGTAACTTCTGTCTGTCTGGTCCCATTTTTTCCATCTTAAGGAATTACTCCGAATAAAATTTGACACACAGTCACATGTAACAACTATACGCAAAAGTAGCAATGTTTTGTTACTTTATTTTTAAGACAGATGTTTAATTCTTTTGACAAGAGAGAATTTTCAGCAGGCTAACACTACAGAAAACAAACTTACTATCTTAACACAAAACTGAAAATCTACTTGCTTATAAGGAAGATGTTCAAGCGGTAAAGCAAATCAAGCTGAAACTTGGTAAGAGAATTAAAGTTCAGGGAGAGGGAACAAGAACTTTAAGGTCTGCCAATGACAAAGTAGTTCTGTCTGAGACAGCAAAGGATTTGGAAGATCAGCTGAATCAAACAGAAAGTTCCTTGAAAAGGGGATACGAGACGAACATCAACAAACGCAAAAAAGGTTAATGGAGTGTAGTTAAATTAAATCAAGTAGTCCTGGGGAAATTAGTCTTGGAAATGAGATACTGAAAGTAGCTGAATTTTACTATTTGGGCAGCAAAATAACTGATGACGGCCAAATGGTGTCTCAATTTAAAAGCAGCATCCGGAAATGAAGAAGAAACTACATTAAAAAATTGTTTTACCTGAGTAATGGCATAGATAAATACGATTATATGACAAAGAAAAAACGCTTAAATATTAACCTTTATTTCTTTACAAAAATTTAAACACTCAAGAAAAGTAACTTGCTTCTTCCTGCCAGCATCATATACTTGCAATAATTGTGGCTCTAGTTGACATACTGACTATGATCAACTCATCGATGCTTAATAACGAAAAATAGTTTCCAAGACTTAATGCAGCTTAATCCTTGTCTTCCTGATAATCATCTCTCCAATGTACCCATTGTCTGATTGTGACTCTGTGTGTGTGTGTGTGTGTGTGTGTGTGTGTGTGTGTGTGTGTGTGTGTGTGTGTGTGTGTGTGTGTGTCCTTTTTTCCTCCCTAAGGATTCCAGGGATTGGAATGACTCCTTACCCTCTCCCGTAAAACCCACGTCCTTTCTTCTTTCCCTCTCCTTCCCTCTTTCCTGAAGAAGCAACCATTGGTTGTGAAAGCTTGAATTTTGTGTTTATATTTGTGTTTGTTTGTGTGTCTATCAATCTGCCAGCGCTTTCATGTGGTAAGTCACATCATCTCTGTTTTTAGATATATTTTTCCCACGTGGAATGTTTCCCTCTATTATATTCATATCATTAATTTGAACCCAACAATTATGTTTGTTATTGTCACTGTTGCATTTCAAAATCTTTTCTGTCATCTTATTTTCTCTTTCTGTTTTTGCAAAGTAGTTTCACTTTGTATTCACCTTCTCCTTTTTACTGTAATCTACCATACAATTTTATCCCACCTATATATACTCAATAATACGTAACCCACTTCCAAACCATAAACAAAAACAAAAATTTTTTCCGCTTTGAACACTACCGCTGCTATAAAATCCATCGTTTCCAGTTCACAAACAGTTCCTTTCACCTATTTAACAACCATTTCGGCTAGTTCTAATAACTTTCGCTTTATTTCCATTTCCATTTTTACCACATCACTGATCATTTTTAGCCGCTTCCCACAGGTTTTAACGTCATTCTTTCTTCGTCAGACAATTTTAGCCTCATTTTCATAATCTGCCACCACAAAACCACTCCTTTTAATACATTTTCATGCAGTTTTTTCGAAATTTTCCCGAATTTCTCCACCCTTTAACGTGTTTTGGCGGCAACACAACCACCTAAGCTTTGTGCACATCATTGTCTACCAACCCACGTTCACCACAGGATCAACATAGCCCATCTTTTACCAACACTTTTTCGCCTTTTTTCACGCCTTTTTTTCACACCAGATCTCCAATTGCTTTCTAGTTCACTTTTATCTCTCCCCATATATTTTTATTTTCATTTTCACTTCAGCCTCATGTTACACTGTCCACCACCTAATACCATGTCACACTCACAACACCCCCACAACAACCCCATTAAGTTTTATTTACATTCCCTCCGCAAACATGCCTTCGCCCTAGCCAGATTATGCTCCCATATTTTATTTTCTCAGGCTTGTCTGACATTTGGCATTACAACCAAAGGCCTCACACTTAAAGTTCCCATCTCTGGCTGTAACCCTTCTTTCCATCAGTCCCTATACCAGTTCCAAACTGAACAATCCATTGCCCTCAGCCACCTAATCCTTCACCAACACATCAACTCAGCCAATGAACACACCCGTCAACTCCTATCCTTAATATAAGTCCTGAATCTTTCCTCTCCAACATCCACACAGCCTGTTCACAGTGTCCTCCTACAGGCCAACTGCAAATTAGAACAGCATGCCACCCTCCACCTCAAAAAACTATCCAATCTCCTGGTTTCCCACCTCCGGAACGGCAACTCACTCACCCTTCACAACCTTTCCAGCAAACCTCAACCTCCTCTCATTGCACGAAGACCCAGTCTCTCCCATCTACTCAATCTCCCACTTCCAGCTCCACTCCCCCCAAAACCTCAAAATTCCAATCAACACAATCTGGAAACACAACACCCTAATTCAGTAGTTAACCTTTCCTCCAAACCTCTCTCCCAATCCGAAACCTCTGTTCTATCCAAAGGCCTCACCTTCAGCCCCACACCCAGATTCAACCAAACAGCTCTCATCAAAGATTTACTGCCCTATACTCGTACTCTATGCTGGAAATATCACAATCAGAAAGCTGTTCAAAAACACATGATGAGAGAGAGATATCAGTCGTGAAACTACATGCAAGTACAATGCTTTATCTAATGAAAAGCAGAGCTGAAAAACTATGACATTTCAGAGTGACACATTCATCTTCTGGTGCTGTGTAGAGACACTGTAAATGTCGCTTAATAATGAGGGAGTGGCCCTCTTTCTCTGAATGAAGATTCTATGGTCCAGGAAGCACTGAGGCAAAAATCAAAACTGTGTTTGAATCCTTCTGTAGCCATTCTCGATAAGCTGGCAAGTCTACTATTACTGGACACACTACTAGTACATAGCCGCTAACAGAGGATCCCTTTCAAAGCTAAGCTGTAGCCCTTGCCTCTGTTGACAAGATAGTCACTAGTCCTTACTCATAACAGTAAATAGGGGGTACATTATCAACGTCTAGGCACTTTTCCAGAAGAGTGTGAACATCATGTTTTTTCAACAATACCAGCTGGCTGAAAATGCAAAACCTTTTCATCAATAATATGCACCAGGAACCCTGCATTCACATATGTATTATCTGTCTTGAACTCATCTCAAATTCAATTTCCAACTATGTTCCTCACATCTGTATTACAACAAAGTTAACTATTTAAATATGTGGCAGTAGAAATTTATGAAAGTAATTATACTAGATAAAACTCTCTTTTCTAGAGGCAACTACACAAAACTACTGAGACTTACCTCAAAATCTGGACTGTACAACTTGTTTTGTTTATCTTTATGAGCCTCATCGATTGCCCATTTGTTCAGCCTCAACACCAACATTTTCATGTCAGGCTCCAAAGAAACAAGTGACACTGTTCTGGAAGAAATAGTAACAAGAGCTTTACGCACTATAGCAGAAGTAACTTCAGACTTGATTATACACACACTTAAAAACTGGGGTCAGTACAGTAATACAAGGTGCAGGCTGAAATAGAACAGGGTAAGAGAGTGCAACAGAAATGACCAGTTTCTTAATTAAGTGCTAGTTGAAGGAAGTCACTCAAATGTAACACGTACCAGAAGCTGAGCTGTAACTAAAATAGAACAGAAAAGGAAATAATTAGCAAAAATATAACAGGGCAAGCAGTAAATTTAGAATCAAGAAGATGAAAAGTAGGAAGATAAAGAAAGAAAAAAGGGAAAATAAAAAATCTAGGAAGGACAGAAGACTGCACTTTAACATCCCATCGATAGAGAAGTCCAGAATGATATTTTCACTCTGCAGAGGAGTGTGCACTGATATGAGACTTTGTGGCAGATTAAAACTGTGTACCGGACCAAGACCGGAACTCGGAACCTTTGCCTTTCGCGGGCAAGTGCTCTGCCAACTGAGCTACCCAAGCACAACTCACGCTCCATCCTCATAGCTTCACTTCTGCCAGTACCTCATCTCCTACCTTCCAGACTTTACAGAAGCTCTCCCATGAGGCACTGGCAAAAGTGAAGCTGTGAGGATGTGGTGTGAGTCATGGTGGTGGTTAGTGTTTAACGTCCCGTCGACAACGAGGTCATTAGAGACGGAGCGTAAGCTCGGGTTGGGGAAGGATTGGGAAGGAAATCGGCCGTGGCCTTTCAAAGGAACCATCCCGGCATTTGCCTGAAACGATTTAGGGAAATCACAGAAAACCTAAATCAGGATGGCTGGAGACGGGATTGAACCATCGTCCTCCCGAATGCAAGTCCAGTGTGCTAACCACTGCGCCACCTGCAAGAGACAAAGGTCCCAAGTTCGAGTCTCGGTCCGGCACACAGTTTTAAGCTGCCAGGAAGTTTTGTAGTGAAGTCATTAGACAGAGCAAAGCTCAGATTGGCGAAGGATATGGCAGGAAATTAGCCTTTCCAACGAAGCATCCTGGAATTTGATTTAAGGATTTGTATCACAGTCTTCCGTATTGAGAGTCCCCAGACTTAACCACTGATCCACTTTGGTTGGTTAAAATCCAAGGAAAGAAAGAAGAATAGAGAAATAAAGGTCTCCAAACAAATATGATGAATAACATCAGGGAGTAGGGATTAAAACACCCTATCACATTTTAAGATGAAGCAGATTAACATATTAAATTTCTTCTACCTAACTGTCAACCTAATACAACCGACTATTATCCATGTTTCATGGCCATAAAGCTGATGCAGAATAACAACAGTTGTTTGCAGTATTTCATCATGAGACCCAAATGTGAGTGAACTTATATAAGAAATGCAATACTGTAATTAATGCTCAATATTCTACATTCTGATACAAACGAAAATCTCAAATGGAACAAGGCAAGTACTATACCAAAGAACTGTGATAGTGAACTTAAGTAATATACTGAATTTAACTAATCCATTTGAAATTATATTTGAGGTAATGTCAGAAGACAAGACAAGTAACAGAAACAATTGGAAACAACAGGCGTCTGAACAAAACATTTTGTTTGTTAGACACCAAATTTGATCATTTAATCATTTAAAATGGCAGATGACTCAACACCACACACACACACACACACACACACACACACACACACAAGAGAGAGAGAGAGAGAGAGAGAGAGAGAGAGAGAGAGAACTGTACAAGCATTCAGAGGGCTTTTTATGTGTGTGTAGTTCAAGTGATGACTAGGAAACAAAGATAGTTCATAATGAAAACAATTGCGTTTTGGGAGCAATTCCAGGTGAGGTGGTTAAAGCTACTCGAGTGTGTCGAGTGATGGTGTTGCAATAAAAATGATTATGCTGGAGGCAAGGTAAAATAAAAGGGTACAAATTGCCTGCAAGAGAAGATAGTTTCTGAAACAATATCACAATTTTTCTATTTTACAAGACAGACAGACATTACATAAAACACCTCCTGACATATATCAGTCCCCACTCTAACATAAGAACCAGTCACCAAAATTATCAAAAATGGCACAGAAACAAATATTAAAGTTAATCAGGTATGGAATAATTTGGCTCTAGCTACTGATTCACTATAATGGACCCTTTGCAAGTTGTAAATTAAATTATAGAAAACATAAATAAGTGTGACTTACCACTTTCAGATTCATAGATTTCAAGGTTTTTGACTAAGTTTCAGAAAATCTGCACCCCCAGCCCTTGAGAAACAAGGCACTAATTCAACCTGTGTTACTGTATTCTATAAACATGTACATAAGCACTACAGCTTCCATTAGAATTCATCATAAGAACACTGGGAAATTTAGAATTGAAAAGGGAACCACAAAGAGATTTTATAACACCAAAAATACTATTAGCAGCACTAACAGCTGTTTCCTGGTCCTTCAACTCAGAAAAAGAAGGCATACGTATTAGTGAAACAAATTGTAAATATTATTGTTGCTGATGACACCACATCATTTGTCTTTCTTCCAGATGACTTCAGCTACTAACGGAAGAACTAGAACAGTGAGTTTGAAACCAGGCCTGCAAGTCCAGTAAATAAGACTGAAATGATACATAATGAACACTTCAATAGAAACAAAGCTACAAATTAATAATAAAATTACTAATGAATTATGACAGTGATGGATGGATCTTAAATGTGAAACAGAACTGCTCAGTGAGCAACAAAGAGATGCATGTTGAGAATAGGACAGGCAGAAAAACAAACTGATCAGGAAACAGATTGAAACAGAAGACAGGAGCACAACCATAACAAAGATAAAATGAAGGTGGGTAGGGCACGTGGTCAGACAAATGAATGGTAGTTGGAACAAGGAAATTCTATGCTGGATACCACGACATAAGGAAATATTCACACATCAGTGTAATAAAAGGTGCATAGATGACATAAAACATGCAGGAATTGCAGGGATGCATGCAGCATAAGAATGTAATGTAAGGACAAGTACGAAGCAAGTCTTTGTCTAGCAGTGGATGTCAAACGGCTGACAACAGTGACAATCACAGCCAGCCTGAATGAGGTTATTATGTGGTTTCCCACATCAGACTAGGTGAATACCAGGCTAGTACCAAAGTCCTGCCACTGTTAAACAATGCCCAAACATTTAGTAAAACACATACTCTGTCCCAGGGTTACACAGTCGCAACAGGGGGCATTCAGCCACTCCCTAAATTAACCAAGCCAAATCTCCAGAATGAGATTTTCACTCTGCAGCGGAGTGTGCGCTGATATGAAACTTCCTGGCAGATTAAAACTGTGTGCCCGACAAACTCGAACTCAGGACCTTTGCCTTTCGCGGGAGAGCTTCTGTAAAGTTTGGAAGGTAGAAGACGAGATACTGGCAGAAGTAAAGCTGTGAGTACCGGGCGTGAGTTGTGCTTCGGTAGCTCAGATGGTGGAGCACTTGCCCGCGAAAGGCAAAGGTCCCAAGTTCAAGTCTCAGTCGGGCACACAGTTTTAATCTGCCAGGAAGTTTCAAGTCAAATCTGTTAATAACCATGCCAACACTGTGCAAATGTGGGGAAAAAGGCGCAAGAAAAAGAAGAATAGTGTTATTGTCATATGAATCCGCTAGCCGCTACTGCAGAACTACGCTAAAGAGAGGGGGATTATGTAATTATATAAGAGGTGACACACATTTTAAAGCTAGAGATGATCTGATTACAATTAGTGTGAACAAACATTTGGAATTAGCTGCCATTGAATTAACAGAACTAGACACTTGTAGGAAGTTAATTATTCTGTGTGTGTACCATTCACCTAGCAGTAATGTGGACATTTTCTTTAACAAATTAACCAATTCCTGGAAAGTGTCTTATCCCCAAAACTAAGACAATAATATGTGAAGATGTGAATGTGCACAGATCTTGAGGGTGAAATTAGTAATAATTTTCTAGGCATTTTGAGCACTTTTGGCAAGGCACAAATGGTGAACTCCATTACAAGGGAATCAAAAAGTTCAGCATCAGTCTTAGGTCATGTACTTACACAGGGAAAATTGTTAAGTATTCATATGAGATGTTAGCCTTTCTGATCATTACTCTCAAATAATAAAGCTGAAGATGAGTTTG